>NW_010422411.1:5485-5833 GCF_000710305.1 Buceros rhinoceros silvestris
CACAATCCCCATAGGGGAGTGTCATGGGTGGAGGCTGGGCTGGCCACTAAACAAATGACAGATGCTCTCACCTAACCCTGTTCCCTTTCCAGAAGGGGAATGGAAAAGGACTAAGGGAGAGAGACTTACAGGTTGGAAAAAAAACCTAAAATGGCTTTAATGAGACAGTAACAATAAAAAGATATTAATAAGAAAGTAATGAAATATTTACAAATACATACAAAACCAGTGTTGAGCCCCCCAAATGATGATCACGCCACCACTGATGCTGCAGGGTGAGCACTGGGGAAGTCCTCGCCTGGACTCAGTGGGAGATGGTCACTACTCAGGAGCACCCAGACTGGGATC
>NW_010422412.1:0-2110 GCF_000710305.1 Buceros rhinoceros silvestris
TCCTTCTGAAGCTGCCATGGCAAATTTCAAAATAATATCTGAACCTAGGGGTTTAGAGCCTAAATATCTGGACATTGCTCCTGTTTCCCTTTCTCAAAACCTGTTCTCCTATCCCCTAGTCACTAAGGTGTGCCATCTGGAGGTATATCATTTCCCCTTTGTCTGCAGTTCTTACTTTCATCTAAACAGTAAAACTAAACAAAACTCCTACAGGAGCACGATCGTGCGCCATCCCCGGCAGGGATGGAGGAGGCCCAGAAGTTCTGGAGAGGAAAAGGAAAGTTGAGCGGATAAACCAGTGCAAGAGCCAAAGGAGGCTCAAAATCGGAACAGGTACAGGAGTTGTGTGCGCGGTGTTGGGAGCATGTTTGTCCTGCGGGCAAAAGGCAGTGGAAAGTTTCCAGGCACAAGGGGCAAGGCCGAGAGCTGGGCAAGAGAGCTTTGAAGTGAGAATGAGCTAAGAGGAAAGCGATTGGAGGAATGTGGGAGAGAGCAGTTAAGTCAGAATGAACTGCTATAAAGACAGTTAAAACAAGTAAAAATGAATTATTAGAAAAACTGTTGTTTGCAGCAGCCGAGAGAGAAGGTGACAGGATAAAACAGACTGGGTAAACTGCTTGACTGGACTGGAGATGCACCATCTCCCAAACCAGCCCAGCACATCCCAACCACGGTCTGCTGTGAGGACCCCGGAATGCGGGAAGAGAATCACTGGTGCCGTGGCGGTGACACCGAGGAGGAAGCCGGCCCTGCCTCAGAACTGGCCACTGAAGTCACTGGGGCTGGGGCTGAAGATCAGGTCGTGTTGAGCGGAGAGAAGGCAGAAAGATGTCAGGGCCCGTTTTGTTTGTAACGGACACCCTGTGCTCAGGACCCGAGCTGGCACAAGTGCAGGATAAATCTGCACGCAGGCTGGGGAGGGGTGAGCTGGGGACCAATGGTGCGTTGAACGGAGGGAACGGCGTCCCGCTGAGCGAGGAGAGAGGGGAACCTGTTGTTATTCAGACTGTGGGATTTTCAGATCTAACAGCCCCTGTACAAGAGGCAGCAAATGCCCAGGATTGTGTGTGGCTGAATGGCACCAGGAACGCTGCCACCGTGGCGGCGGGTCCCGCTGCAGAGTGGCCTCGGGGTGGGTTTTCTCAGGCGGTGCTGGATGGCGGGCACTGGGTGATGCGGGCTGGAAGAGCCCCTGACAGCCCCCGAACCACCCTGTCAGTCCATCTCACACCGGCACACCTTGGCCGGGATTCACACCGCGGCATGGCCCGCTGGCCGTGCTGCGGGCCTTGGGGCAGTTGTGGCATTATCAACTCCAAAGCATCTTTATGCTTACAGAAAGAAAAACCAACTCTGGAAGAATTCACTGAATTAATACTGGGCGAATAAATCCCTCGTGTAACCAAACACACGCTGGCCAGGCAGAGGTTCTAAGATACCTGTGAACATCAGAAGGGGAGAAGACAGCTGTGAAATCTCCTGGGTGTCTCTTCTTAAAAGATTCATTTGTAAGTTAAATGATGTTCCCTGTATCAAGGAGTTTTAAAAATGAGAAACCATTACTTGGGAGATCATCGTTAAAGTGAGTATTTTAGTTCTCTGTGCTGCTTTTGGATGGCCTTGATCTGCATCAGTGGGGAGAACCTGGAGCCCCCAGAGATGCTGGGCATGAAGAACCAGGCAGGATATAAACTGAATCTGGTCCTTAGATGAGCCGCAGAAGGATGAGGGGTGCGAGGACCTGTTTGGCTCTCAGGGGGGTGAGATTACTTGTTACTCTCCAATAACAAACGATGGCTGAGCAAAGCCTTTCCTGACCCGTCCCTGTGGAGCCTGGCTGGTTTCTTCACGTAGGCTGGCTCAGTCCCTGGCTCTCCCAGCACATGTCACCTTTCTAGAATCTTCCTGGCTGTTCATTAGACCACAGAGCTGTTTTCTTAGGTGGCTGGAGAAGTGGTTCTGCAAGGGTCAGTAGCCATATCCTCCTCTTCCTCCTCCTCTCCTCACTCCCTTGTCAAGTGTTTGGGACGGACACGAAGTGTGGTCCTCAAAGCTCACAGGATTGTTTCGGTTGGAAAAACCCTTTCAGCTCCTCGAGTCCCCCCGTTCC
>NW_010422413.1:0-1003 GCF_000710305.1 Buceros rhinoceros silvestris
ATATATAATATATATATATAAACTTACTGCTACCATAATCCTCAAATAGTTGTTTGGGCGGTTTGCTGATCAAACGCTAGTTTACCAAGGGCTAAATACAAGGAAATGTGACACATGTGGCATGCAGGAGACACAGAGGTGTGCTGTGATCTATTAGAAGAGGAAACAGGACCAGTTAGCGGGGAATCACTGCGGCTAATGATGGCAGCAGGGATCCATGCCCACAGACCTCTTAAATTGAAGGCTGGAGAGGAAAGACTTTGCCTTTGACCACAACACAAGCATTTTTCTGTTTGTTTTTGTTTTCTTTTCTCATCGCATGCTACTCAGCACTCTTTTGTGGGAAATAGGAAGAGTGATAAAGAGATGCCATCGCTTTTATACAGTGTTATTCCCAGGGACCTCTGCTTAGATAGAAAAAGCTCCTACTCGGTGTTACTTCCAATTTATCTGTGGCTTTTGCAGTTCATACCACACCAGCACAGGCAAAGCAGAAGATGGTGCTCCCAGGTTTCACAAGCAGTTCAGGGACTGACTCACTCTATCACTGTGGCTAAAACCATAAACTTTGGGTAAGTGACTAAACGCTTCCTGGTTCCTACTTCGCTGGAAGATAGCGACATTTAATGGCTGCAAAATGCTCTGACAGCCTAAGATGTAATTTTACTTAGGTATGAAATTGCCCATGTGCAGTACACGCACGTTAAGAGGCACGACAACGTGTTCCAGGAAAGACAAAAGTATTTTGCAGCCTGGCAGAGGGCGAGTTGTAGGACCAGCAGAATAATTACAGCAGCCGCAGTTGGCACTCACTAGGAAGTTAAAGCAGTCATTAATAATCTGTGACTACCTGCCTTAATAGTCTTCCTCAGTGGACTGGCATGAGGGTGAGGGGGTGGAGGAAATGGTCACACCTTCTTCTAAGTCACTGTAGAAGGCTGATACCCTTATTTTTCATCACTTTGTAATCTGCTTGTTTACTTCCCTCCCGGAGTCTCTTCCG
>NW_010422413.1:1078-7778 GCF_000710305.1 Buceros rhinoceros silvestris
TTCTTCTCTCGTTGCTAGCTCTCACTCCAAAGGACCGCACGGCTCTGGGCCAGGGAAGCCAGCAGCTGCACCTGCAACAGCCAGTCCCAGGGGAAAGCCAGCCCTCCCCGCAGTCTCCCAGCTCGGGAGCTGTCTCCTTGCTGTTCAGAGCTGCCTCTAAACACCTCTTCTAAGCCTGTGCTCAGATTTTGAGATTTGAAGACTTCTGAAGATTATTTTGCCTGCCAGGCATCCCTGTCCGTTTTCAACGCACTGCGATTTGTTCTCTGGCATCCTGCTCCTTGCCCTCCGCAGGTAGGCAGATGGTTGGAGGAGGAGAGAAAAGGAACTAGTTTCTCTGCTCCTTGACAAACACACGCTTTCCAGAGCAGACAGATGCCTCGAAGTCAGATCGAGGGCATCAATTCATCTTTTGGGTTCAGCTGTAGCGTATAAAGCATTTGCTGGCTCTGGTCTAATGTTTTTTGACGTTGTCAGGCCCCCTTCAGTGAACTACTGCCTTGTAACCAACTCGACAGCAAGTATTGTTCTACATTTATTAATACCGTACGTGCCATCTTCAAACTGACACGCTCCAAGGCCAGGCATCAGCTGTGCTCAGCTCCGGCTTCTAAAAAAATATTCAGACCCCCTGCTGCTAGTAAGTAAATAAATAAAAACATGCCTTTACCATGCTGCTGACACACCTTTTTACTCTTCCAATCTCAATTTTGCAATAATTTTTTCTTTCCTCTGGGTATTAAAATTTGAAGTACCCACCTCCCTGCACTCTCCCGTTTTTGGCTTTAGGAAAGGCCTTTTTGTTTTTCCCCAGTCGTCTTTCAATTGCATCTTTTGGATGAAAAACCTAAATTCCAGAAACTTGAATCTCCATAAAAGTTAATTAACTTCAAGGACGGTTTTTCCTCTCTCTCTTTCATTTTTTTTCTTCTGAATTCAGATGGGTCTTTTTTACTATAGCCACTGTAATTTTCTATTATTTCTTAAATGTTCAGCTAAATGGGTTATGTTTACTCAGTCAATAAGCTGATGATGCCCATGACAGGACCAGAAGTGTTTGGTTAGCAGCAGGGAGGAAAAAAAATCAATAACTCCAAGCATTTGGCAGCTTTGTGGGCAGGAAATCACTTGTATTCTCTGGTTTAAATCAATGCCCTTCTTTTCTTTGCTGTTCCAACAGGAAATTATAAACTCTGTGAACACGATTTGCATAGTGCCTTCTGCAATACACTTGTATATGCCTGGGCAACACAATATGTTAACCCCAGCAGCACTTCTCTGAGGTTTCCGTTAGAGAAACCCAGGCACTTTAGCACGGAACTTTTCAGCTGCAGGCTCTTGTGTTTATTAGCAGCGGAGGCAGAATAGAGCGAGATGTGAAAAGAGCTCCTTCTCCACGTCCAACGCACCATCAAAAGGTGAAGGCATTATTTTTCGGTAACAGGGTTGTCTGGCACAGAGTACGAAAAGACGTGACAAGATGTTGTATTTTCAGTGTGACCGTCAGCAACTTGCTGCTTCTACATTAAAGCTGCAGTTGACCTTTTGTACCTTGCTTGTCAGGGTTGCCCTAATGTACCAGGTATGGTTTGAAGGTGCTGCACTTTTGCTTGAGCTCAGCTTAGCATTACAGAGTTCACGTTTGTGAAAGGTTCAGCCTCTTCTACCCTGCACTTTTGCTAAATGCACTTAGGGAAGAAAAAGAAATTGCCACCTTGTTTTGCTGTGCTGGTGGGAAGCCATTCCAGGAAGGTGACCTTCTGAGAAAAGGCAGCGTTGAGCCTGGCACTGAACTTGCCTTCTAACTTTTTCTGCTGCCCAGCACTGCTTTAAGCCCAGCTCAGCTACTTCTTTGCATGTAGGAGAGCTGGCATTCAAGAAGACATGGTAGTCGCAGAAGACGGAGGAGCTGTGTGACCCTTCTTTCTGTGTTCCCCCCCAGTGTCATCACAGTGCAGCCCCAAAGTCTGGATTTCTTTTCTACGGCCAGAGGTAAGTGTTGCAGCTTGCAGCACCAGCAACTGGCATTGTAAAGCTCCGGGACCTAAGGACCCCTTGATGTGCTTATCAATCTGAAAACCATGATTATAACCCCCAAAACCTCCTCGGTAGTCTGCACTGAAATTAAAGTCATAAAATAAAGGCATCCAAAGTTCTCTGCTTTGCTTTCTCACACATCAAGTCCTTTCACAGTAGTTCTCCACACCCCTCTTGTGCTCCTGATGCCACTGGCACAAAGCTGTAGTCATCAGGTGGTGTTTGAAGTATATTTATTAGTCAGGCCATAGCCCTCCCTCCCTGAAACAAATAGGATAGGAAAGTGACTCGGAGTAATTGAAGTGGAAGTAATATGTAATTCTTGCACTTCTGCGCTGTTTCTATTAATTACCCAGATATAAGGTTGCCCATTCTGATCCCACAAGCATTTCATTCCTTCCCTCTGCAAACTCCACATGCTTGCTGGGGTCACTTCCAGAACTCCTGGCTGCTGGAGGACCCTTTGCATTTCTAAAATCCGCTGTTCCTGATTAAAAGATGCCACCAAGAAAACGAGGTGTCTCTCCTCACTGAGAAGAAACCAAAGCAGCATCACAGTATCACAGAAAGGGTGAGGTCAGAAGGGACCTCTGGAGGTCCCTCTGTCCAAGCCCCCTGCTCAAATAGGGTGGCCTAAAGCCAGTTGCCCAGGACAATGTGAAGGCAGCTTTTGAATATCTCCAAGGACGGAGACTCCACAACCTGCCGGGGCAACCGGTGCCAGTGCTTAGTCACCACCACAGTGAAGAAGTGTTTCCTGATGTTCAGACAACGCCTCCTGTGTTTCAGAGCGCGCCCATTGCCTCGGTCCCATCGCTGGGCTCCGCTGCAAAGGGCCTGCCTCCCTCTCCCTTCAGGTATTTACCCACACTGACGAGATGCCCCTTGAGCCTTCTCTGCTCTGAACAGTCCTGGAAAGCAGAGTGCTAAATCAAAGGCTGAACTGGGTAGCTCTTGTTCAATTGACTTTCTTCTACTGAGTGGGCCAAAAGCACATGTGCCTTCCTCCCTTTGTTGCTTTTTCTCCCTTCCCCATGCATACATCTCCTAAACATCATGCTGTCACCTTTTCTCTCTGAACACCATGTACCTGGAATCCTTCCATATCACAACAAGGGATGTTTCAATCTGGGAAGATGGGCAAATAGCACAGCTCATGCCAGAAATATGAACTGGTTTGGTTACTTTGGGGCTTTGGATTGATTTGTGAGCGATTTATGATTACCTATGAATGACATATAATCAGAAACTGTGGAGTGATAATGGTTTATGTACAAAGAGGAGAGCTGCTCCTTTATACATGGGAAGGTATGGGCCATAATTTAATTCTTTTGAGGTTGTGAAAGGTGTACTATGTGACTAATTCATTTCACTAATACAGGACAAGCCACCTTCATAATGGAAAAAAATTACTTTGCTGGATAAATTTTTTAACAACTTATCATAGTTGTTACCCTCCTAAGGGTATATTTTCCACTGTGCAGAAAACTCTTATAGAACAAAAAGTGCTGATTGACTCAAAAACTGCATTTAGCTTCAAAACATAAGCTTGGGGGTTGCTGGGTTTTTTTAATACATAAATATATATAAGCTATGGTCTTTGAGGTTTTTACTCAGAAGTCAACCATGTATTTCATGTGGCTGCTGTTTACAAAAAGGGAAAATATAATTCTTTCGGGGAAAAAGAAACCAGACTACACTGCAGGGAAAGGAGATTTAGTGCTGCAGTGTTCTAGAGTACTCAGATGGAAATTCAGCCTAAGAATTCCGTACTGAATTTAGGGCACAGATTTACCAATTGGCTCTGTCCTTACATTGCACTTAAACTTACTGCTGCATTCGTACTGAATTGAATGGGATTTGCTGTACAGGTGAAAATCAAGAGTCACTCTCTTTTGAGGTTAATAGAGGGTAATGACTATGCTGACCTCAGGAGAATAACTCTTGATTTATACTGCTATAAGCAAGAGCAAAGCCAGACTAGGAATGTACCTCAGAGTGACTGTTCAGATGAGTATTTAGTCTTTGTTAAATCAAACAGCTGGTATAAAATGCACTATTCACTGCTCTTACCATTCTCCCCGTATTGGGAAAGGGATTGTGGGTTTGTTTGGATTTTTTAACCTTTATAACATCAGTAATGAGGACCCATAGTCTCTAAATGTTATTCTCATCACGTGTCTCTTCAGTGTAAGTACAACCACTTTAAATGAGGTATAACTTGGTACCAGAGGAGATAGAATTGGCTAGTTTACTGGGTGTGTGCAGATACAATGAGAGCAGAACTGGCTGGTAGGTACACAGAGCTAAAATTTACCAGATGTGTTGCTCTGCCCAAGGCTGGCATGGAAGAGGAGCAAAACTTCCTGCTTTTCTGCCCTGGATATTCAGATCATTAGACACACCCTCAAGTGTCTTATTTGTTCTTACCCCTTTGTGTTGGCCATTCCTTTCTAACAGGCCATTCTCCTCCACCCCAGACAAGTAGATAGGCAAGCAGCTGGTGCTATACCCTGGCTTGGAAGTTCCTATGAGCATGGGATTTTCCCCTGGGGATGTTTTGTCTGGGCCGTTTTATGACATAAAGGTCTTACTGAAAGAAAGAACTGGCCCTACAAGGTCTGGGTGCCTTGCTGAGAGATGAATACTAGTTAGCGTATATAATACCCAGTAGCGGCGGGGAAAGTAAGAAGAAAGCAAGCAATCATTTTTAACTTATGCAGGAAGCTGCACTCCTCTGACTGCATTTTTCCCCAAATCCGCTTGTTAATTATTATTCTGTAAGCACCATTTATGCTTTATGGGATTAAGATTCTAAGTCAGTTTACTGGTGAAAGTAACAACTTTCTCATTAAATGTTAATGGCAATGTTTTAATTAGTCCCAGGATTCTGGTAGAAAGTTGAGTCCTTCCTTCAATAACCAGCAGTTACAGATGCAGGAAGTGTTAATAACCTAATAGGAAGCAAACTAGGCAGGCGTACATTCCATCACCCAGAAAATGGATTTCATGGAGCTTTTTGATAGACTGTTCACACTTTAAACCAAAAAAAGTGGTTGATTTTTTAATACAGAGAGTTGGGTTGTTTGCAGCACCTAAAGCTGCAGCCCCATCGTGTTTTTTCCCATTTCTCTCAGACCTGATGTTTAACACGCTCCCTGCTATACATAGTGAAGCTAAAAATGTCACCTGGTTTAGGGGTGAGGAGGAGAAGAAATTCGTCATGGGAGAAGCAGCAATTCTCAGACTTTTAGCAACTGCGATCTATGCCAGAAGAATAAACATAAGAAATCACAGAAGATTTAAATAGCTTTGTTTCTGACATGAGCATTTCAAGCCACAAATGGATTTTTATAACGAAGCAAGAGTATGTGTGGAGGTTATGTGGGAATGGGAAGGGGCTGCCTATGTGAATGTGACACCAGAAAGGATTTAGTGGGAACAGCAAGAGAACCAAGTTTTATCAACTGCTGGCCTGAAGGCCAGCTGGAGCAACCAGCTGGTTTTCATCTCTGTGCCAAAGGAGATCAGCCAGTTACACTGCCCTGCCTCCCTCATCCCTCTAGCCACCAAAGTTTTAGTCAGGGGCAACTTTCCCTTAAAGGGAGCCCAGCAAATTGCAAAGAAAACCCAAGATGAGGTTTCTGAAAGGTTACTGTCTCTTTAGGGACACAGTAACCTTTGGGGTACTGTACCTTTGGGGATAGAGAGCTGGCACTGGATCGGCGACATTGCTTTGGGATCCTTGTTTTTCTACCCTAGTAGGAAAAGGAGACTGCCACCTTTTGCTTAAGTAACTGGCCAGCTTAGGAGATGCCTGCTGCACTTCCTGGTTTAGGAATTAAACTGAAGTTGCACAAAGAGATCTTGAGCTTTTGCCATGGCCAAGAAGACAGGCTGCGTTTGGCAGTGGGCAGGGCTTTTCCAGTGATCCACTGCAGTTTTCCAGCCTCAGCACTGCTGTGACTGAGGGAGCTCTTGAAACGCAGCCCAACATCAGCACAGGTGTTCTAACAGTGCTAGGGTGTTCTAACAAGGCCCCAGCTACTGTAGTTTTAGAACAGGGAGACTGTCAGCCACACAGCACTGTACCCTAGTGGTTTTTCCCCTGACTTTGTTTAAAACAGTTCTATGATAGGCTGATAACTACAATTATTTTAAACTCAGTAGTGCAATAGGTGCATGATTCCGAGGTGTGACTTACCGTATTCAGATTCAATATCTATGGCTTGATTTTTAGGCAGCTGAGGAAGCAGGGAGTGTTATTTGTCCTGTAAAGCACTCAGCATAACAACAGGCTTCTTGGTGCCACTTCTCTAAAATGGTGGTTCAAGATCACTATCAGTCGGTAGCCTCGATCCAGTTGAAAAGCTCTGCCAACAGCTCTTATCCAGACTCCACCTAGAAGAAAAGAGAAAACGCAAAGGAGTGTGTAGTAGCAAAGGAAGAATGTTCAGACATTCCTAAGGGTCCCTCCAGCTCCCACTCGAAGACAACATCTAGTACTGTCAGTCCTGCTGCCCGTGTTCTCCTTACAACCCATTTACAGTAAAGCAAGAAGCTAGCACATGCCATTTTGACAGGACAGTAGACCCACCAAAAACATTAGGGATCTCCTGCAGCTTTATCCGACCTTATTCACAAAAACCTTGTGAAAATAACC
>NW_010422413.1:7880-11551 GCF_000710305.1 Buceros rhinoceros silvestris
CTTTCCATGAACCCACGCCTAGCTGGCTGAGCAGTGCTAGCAGTATTTGTAAAAAGCAGGTAACAGGCAGTGTATTTCAGCCCTACTACTCAACACAATTTTCCTAATAGACCTTCCTCCTGTACAGCTCTTCCTCTGTTGGTAATAATGAATGACTCCACAATAGTGCCTGTGCTGGGATTTTTTATTTACTAGTGTATCCAATTTGTATGAACCAGCCTACCCGAAAACTGACACATTCGTACACATGATGGCACTTTGTGTTTACCTGCGCATGCAGCATTTTACTCTGTACGTGTCAGGAGGAACAAAGTAGAGGAGCTAGTGTTTTTAAAGGTGAAACTTTTCAGGCTGCAGCCAAGGCCTTTAAACTAGTAAACCCTGTGAGAAGTGGAATAAGAAAACCCGGGATCCTCCAGATCCCCGGGCCTCTTGGAGTCTCCAAGGCTGACTGAGGGCACCGTTCCCTGCAGAGAACATGCAGACCTTTCTCAGTATCCAGCCACCTGCTTCCACAAAATTCTACTGTCTTCAGTATCTCAAAGACCCTGTGCCTCTCTGTCGGGTCTGTTACAACAGGGAGGAAGTTCCCAACTGTACAGACATGGATGTGGACACGCGCACATCACATGTGGACATGCCGAGAACAGTCATTTCTGTAGGACACCAGGCTGAAATAAGCGCCAGTCAGTCAATCTAGATTTTCAAGACAGCTGTTAAAAAGCTTGTTAAAACCTTGCTAGCCTCTAGGAATGGGACTGCGTGCTTGCGACAGGACTGCAGACCACAGCACCCCAGCAGCAGCCTCTGGAGCACTCCCAGCACGCAGGAGTTAATGTTACAGTATCACCACGTACAGACCCAACAGCAACGGGACTTCCATCCAGTGGTCGCTCAGCCTTAATTTTCAATTAAACTTCAATGACTTCTTCTGAAAGCAGGTTTTACACCTACTATATTTCTTTTTGACAGAGCAGACTGCTCAGCTGTACTCCCAGCTGTACGCTTCGTTGCTGCCAGCCTGCTGTTCGCCATGGCTACTCGGGAAGACTGTAAGTTATGTCAAGCACTAAGGTTTTCTGCAGCACGTGTTACATCACCTTTCCTGAGAAACTTGTCTGAGCAGATCCCTTTTCTTCCTTTCTTCTTTCATAACGTCCTTCACATTTCCCTTTCAATATTTGTTGTTCTTTCTGTGGAAGCTCAGTTGCTGGCATTTTAAGGAAAGGTTACATCGCAAAAGGGTCACTCTCAGAGCTTTTTTCTCCCCATTCCATGCTCCTAGATAGAAAACTGTAGTGCGTGGCACCTTTAGAGACAGGTTTTCCTTCAGAAAAACCTGCAACATTCATTGCTGGTTTCAGAACGAGACAAGCACTAAGGTTTTCTGCAGTACGTGTTACATCACCTTTCCTGAGAAACTTGTCTGAGCAGATCCCTTTTCTTCCTTTCTTCTTTCATAACGTCCTTCACATTTCCCTTTCAATATTGTTCTTTCTGTGGAAGCTCAGTTGCTGGCATTTTAAGGAAAGGTTACATCGCAAAAGGGTCACTCTCAGAGCTTTTTTCTCCCCATTCCATGCTCCTAGATAGAAAACTGTAGTGCGTGGCACCTTTAGAGACAGGTTTTCCTTCAGAAAAACCTGCAACATTCATTGCTGGTTTCAGAACGAGAAGAGGAATTTGGAGGATAAATCACCTTGGCCATTTTAATTCTAACAGTGAAAAAGTAAGGAGAAGAAAGAGCAAAAGACAAAAGAAAACAAAGGGAACAAATTATGTTCTGGTGCTAACAGAAAGCCAGATCCCTAAATTTTACTGTCATCTCCGATACTAAGGTGACTGTGCCCTTCATCAAACTGCTCTGTGCCTCTGCTTGCTTGTTTATGAGTCCTGGTCCTTCTGAAATGGCCTTGGAAGTCAACAGTCATACGTCTTTCAGAATGTCCTCTAGATAAAACGTACCAATTGAAGTCTGGTCCAGAGACGACTGAGGTGCTGGGAGCCTGCCCAGGTTCACAGACGTCAAAGCAGGCAATGTAAGAACAAAGTATGTTAAGTCTGGGGACATGATTTAGAGTAAGCTGGGAATGGAGCCTAGGGAAAAAACAAACATTTCCAACCTTAGGTGTATAAACCTGAATGGCTTAAGATACCTGCTCACGAGTGCGAACACATGCACCCACGCGAGCTGGCATGTGGGACGGCTGCTTGCTGTGTGCGTGCTCTTTTACTGTCCCTCGCTGCAGCAAGGCAGCGTGTGCCTGCTGTAGGACATCAGCTCACAGCAGGGGAAGAGGCTAAGTTTGACTACAGCTAAATGGCTGAACAAGAAGTTGGGAGGCACCTTCTATGCCAGTGCAGCTCCTTCTAAACACAGTGACTCCCACATGATGTTCTTGGGTAGTTTGAGTCTTTCTGTGCAGACAATGGAGAAGGAAATCTAATTCCCAGTCCAGGAAAGGAAACACAGCTAAATGAACACTGATAGCAAGGGCAAACATGTTATCTCTGCCTGTCTGAGAGCCCACTGAGGTTGAACAAAATCTTTTAGCTAGCTACAGAACAGTCTTTATTACACTCCATTTAAATGATCTGTTTAGATTAAGCATTTCTTGAAAAACACACTGATTTTACTCCCAAAGCATTTTCCATTCCATGGGACTTGGTAATGCTTCAGTTTAGCAAAATGCTGAATGACCTCTGTCATGTTTTACACGAATTGCAACTGAAGCACCCTGTACCCTGCAGTAGTGCTCTCTCGACCTCTGTTTTTGAAGGGATCTGTGAAAAATAAACAGAAAAAATGGAAGCAAGCTATTTTGAGCAGGCTTAAATTTAGTACAAATAGGTCCTCATCTTTACTGGAAAACTTTTAAAGGAGCCAACCCCCACCCCACCCCCCAAAGATAATTCAAAATGACTGTGCTTCAATAGCAAAATCATCTAAAAATTGGCTTAATGCTTTTAGGATCAGCAATCTGGGCAGATAACTGGAGGGATGGACAACAAACTAGCCAAGCACTGGGTACCCACTTACCTTATCAGCATGCTGCTGGTGGTATATAAACAATGCTAAAAGAACAGGAAATTATTAAAGCAGAAGGTAATACTTCACTTACTATTCAGCTGGGATTGCTGCTTAGGAAGTCACTAATACACAGTCATAATGAATAGTAGGAGTGAGCACAGGCACAAACTTGCCTCTTACCCAAATGAGTATGACTAGTCTCAAACGTTTCTCTTACTAATCTTTCTTAGAGCCTGAATTTCACTTCCAGAAAGGCAAGATTATCTGGGAGGTTCAGTTTTCACACTTAACTGCAGAATCAAACACACAGACCTTTTTGGGTTTGTGTTTCTTCTGAGCAGAAAGAACATCAGAGAGTAACAAGCCCAAAGCACCTGCTCCAAACTTGGTTTGCCGACCTGCCAGTAGTGTGTTGGCTTGGGAATTCCCTCCTCTTTTCTAGAAGGTAGAAAAAAAGAGGGGGGAAAAGAAAAAATGAAAACTAGCCCAAAGTGTAGTATTCTCTTCTTGTTCCAGCTGATCTCTTTAGGATTTTGTCTGGCCTCTGCCAGACCAAGAAATGCTTACATGTGAGGGAGCAGCATTAGGAGCTCAGATCAGAAGGGGACATACCAACCAGTGGATGCGGTGTGGGCTCCCT
>NW_010422413.1:11811-16893 GCF_000710305.1 Buceros rhinoceros silvestris
CATACCAACCAGTACCAGCGGGGGGGGCCCCCGGGCACGCCCAGACGCCTCCCCCTGCCACTCTTGACAGAAACCAGTCACAAGCCCACGAGTACTTTCCCGCTTTTCCTGTCTTAGGAGTCTAAGGTAAAGAGGCAGCTGCCTCGTGCCAAACAATTGGGAAATGTCAGGCATGAGACATGTCTTCCAAAGGTCTGAATGAGGATTGCAATGCCCAGATCAGACGCCTGTATTAAGAAGGTAGTCTCAATCCAGACTACCCCCTCCACTTCTGGAAAAGACAGATTTTCCCACTTGCCTTTTCAGTTGCTACAGATCTCTGTTGGAAAGGTGTGATACAATAACTCAATTTCTAAAGCACCTAAAAATGCTGCAATGAGAGACTCCGATAACGCTACTGAGGAGCACTTGGTGTCACACACAGAAGCCCCACATAGGATGGGTTGCTACAACAGGTAAACCCAACCGGCTTAGTAACAGACTGGAAGCTGTGACTTCTACAGAGAAAAGGCAGACTCAGAACAAACCAAGGGACATTAACTAGGAAGGGAACTTCTGATAATACTTGCCCCTCTATCTTCTATTTTTACCCCTTCCTCTCCTCCTGCTCCATCCCTCGTCCTCCCGCCCTTCTGCAGACATCCAAAATGGCATTGGTCGTGTTACAGCTACAAATCGTTTGTCAAAGATTTGTCTCCTCCCTCTCTGCATGAGCTAATCATTCCCAGCAAGCCTTCTGGGGTGATGAGTCAGTGGCACAAAGAACTGACAGATTAGATGTGGTATTTATTTTCTTCTGCTTTTTAAAAGCATGGCAGTCTCCCCAGCCACAGCCGTAGAGGAAGGGGTAATCAGATGTAGTGCAGCTGGGAGCTCTAAGGATAATGTTCGCAAAACCTGCAGCTTCCAGTAACAGCCTTGGATTTTTTGTGGCCTTTTTTGGTACCAGGCATTGCTGGATGTTTACTCAGCAACACGCTGTGTTAAAAGTTGCAACATTAATCTTTAAACATTAATTACCAAGACATGATTGCTTCAAAAATCCACTGCCTGAGGCCAGGGCCTAGGAAGTGGAAAATGTAATTTCAGAAAGAGATGAGAACAAATGCTGAGCCTCCTAATTGCAGGTTAGTACAAACGACTAACAGTAAAGCAAAAATTGTTTAGATGTATTTGTTGTTCTGAATGTGAAATTCAAAACCTAGCAGTGAGTTGCCTGGGGTTTGATGTGTGTGTGTATGTGTGTGTGTGTCCCCCCCCTTCTTTTTGTAGAAGTCAGAGAAGCTGGTGAATTTTGGAGAGATGCAGGAAGTACATTTCTAAAAATTCAGTTACAATGATTTACTAAATTGGCAAAAGGAAAGTAAGAAAAGGTTAAGCGATGCGTGCAAAGCCAGGGAAGAGTTGCGATAGCTGTTGGACAGTTACCGTGCTGGAGTTTCGTTTTGGGATGCAGGCTGCAGTGATTCTCAGCACCTACCTCCATCTCTCTTGGTGCCGAAATCTACCTGGGATTACTCACAGTATGACAGTGGAGCAAGCCTGTTTCATCGCGTGTGGCAACACCAGATTAAATGTGCTGTGACTCAACATCGCTGTATCGGGTGTCCCAGCCCGAAGCAGACAGAACCATTGCAAAAGCAATGGCATCTCCACCTCCGCCCTTCTGGTCTTGCTGCTGGCAGACAGGGGACAGACCTGCTTGAGCACCTTTGCAGGACATCAGCAGCACTTCTTTCCCCACGAGGTTAGAGAACTTGCTGCCCATCTAGCCCCATGTTGTCCTTCAGCGTTGACCATGCCTGGGAGCACACAACGGATGGGAGCTGTAACTCATGGGCTGGTGGGCCTGCGGCTGGTTTCTGGTGTGACTGCAGGAGACACCATAAGGGCAGGGTCAGTGATGGTGCTAATACTGCAGTTATGCACCAAAGCCCAGGGAGACTCCAAACTGTGACACTTATCTTTTCTAATGCTGACATTCACCAGGAACGTCCAGTTCTGCTTCTGGTTGTATTCAGAAGCACTTCTGACCTCGCAGCACTGAACAGCTTGGTGCCTGTCTCCCTAGGGTTGAGAAATGGCAGGCCAGTGCACTACCAGAAGGGTCTGATGCACCATGTGTATCAAAAACCTGCCTAACCCATCATGTTTCATCCAGAGGAGCGGAGAGAAGACAAGAAGATGGTGGTAACAATAGTGTTTGTGTCCCACCTCTTCTCCCCACTTGCTTCTATCTAACGGTTCTGTACTGAAAGTTTTCCCTGTGACCTGGGAGATCTGATTTCAACTCGTTCTGAGCGTGTTCTCTTGCCAAGTCAGTGTGCACCCTTCTGTTAAATGGGGAATAAAAGACCTTCTTTCCCTCACAGCCATTCTCACCAGGCCTGTACTGCAAGACCCTTGCCCACGGCCAGTTTTTCAGGACGGCTCATGACCACACTGTTGAGAGTTGGCTCCCCAGTGACTGGCTGCAGCCGTGCTGCAGAGTGCTCAGCTCATATCTGCCCCCGTGACTGCAGCTAACAGTCGTTATTGCCTTGCGTGGGCTTGGTGCAGTTTTTATCAGTTCAAAGTATGGAGAATGCTAACAGGTATATGTATGCTGCAGGCCAGCAGAGAAATGCTGCGTTAAAAACACCGTAATGCCAGGAAAAAAAAAAAATTGCTGCATGCTCTAGGAAAATGATGGGTGAGGACCCAGATGATTCTATTGCCTAACCTGGAATAACGCTGAAACACTGTCCTCCACATCTGGTGTCTTCCACATCTATCCTGTCTGCCTGGAGCAAACCCTACACGGTTGATGACACTCATGTTTCTCCTCAGGGATATGAACAGATTTATTCCAGAAGAGAGCTCAGACATACTGAGTGGGTGTCTGACATATTGACCGCAGGTAGTACGGGTGACCAGGAAACCCATCCCTGGAGCAAGACAGGAGTGTGCCGAGCTACTAGTACAGACACAGCATTTTTAAGCAATAGCTGTTCTACTTTGATGAGGTCCATGAAGTCCAGGAGAGGTATCTCTACTCAGACAAAGCACCAAGCAGGACATCAAAACCAAGTGAAACACAGTGCCGTACAGCAGCCCTCAGCTGGTGTGGTCAAACAGGTAACGACGACATTCATTTTCTCACTATCCTTCTGCCTCCCTCTTTCCAATAACCCAGGTGGGTGCTGCATTTGTAGGGTGATGTGGGGCTTGCACTGTCTCCCATCCTCCTCTCCTTTGCCAGTGATCCAGTTCTGTTTTATCACAGGTACAACCGGGAGACTGAGAGGAGTCTCCTGTCCTTCTGCCCTCTTGAATGTCCCTGCTACTCCACAGAAACCCCGCTGCCACTATGTATTCCTGACCACCTCTAAGATGATTGTGAAGGACAGAAAACATTAATTAAATTTTAATTAATAAATTGAATACTGTGGGGTTAATTACAGCTATTTACAGGGAGTGTATGGGATTTGGAGGGCCAGCCTTCTGGTGTTTTTGCACAAAGTGTTGCCTCTTCCTCTAAGCTCTAATTAGCTGGCTTTTTTTTTTTTAATAGCCAGACCCAAACGATTGCTCGGTAACGCCCATTTTGTTCCTCATCAGCCGTTCCCCAGCACAGCTGCTACAGAAGGGAAGCAGCGCTGCAATTTGCCTTGCAGGAAGCAGGTGATCAAGAATCTACCAGAAGTGGTGTAAGCCAACAACATAAAAGAAAAAAACCCTAGAGGCCCAGCCCCTCACACTGTCTAGCAAGGGACTATATATGTAAGAAACAAAGGACACAGACAGAAATACGAAGGAACAGCAACACCTGAGGCTGCTGCAAGGTCAAAAATTTTCTCTCCGCAGGCAGCCCTCTTGTCCAGCCTTCCTGCATATGCAGAACGCCGAGTCCTCAACAGCAGACAAGCACCTGGGAAAAAGCAGGCTGTTCCAGCACAAAGTCAACAGCGCAGCTCGGGATAATTTCTCCCCTACTGCTTATTTCCAACCAACATGTTTCCTCCTTAGTGGTAAAACCTTTTTAAAATTTAAATGGACTTAATTATCTGTATTTTATAACCAGTTGCTTTTAGCTACTCAGTGTATAGCTATAAAGAACAAGGGTGCTTTCAGGACACTCTTAAACTAAAGGCACACAACAAACACACTGTTTGATATCAGGAGTTTATTCCAGCCTGCTTTTCAATTTCATGCCACCAGATGCAAACTACTAGTGTCTAAGAACCAGCACAGAAGAGCTTTGGGAGTCTGGGGGTTATTTTGGATGCTGTTTTGTTGGGGTTTTTTTGCAACCGTGATCAACACGATCAACAGACAGCCCACCACTTTCCCTCCAGTATGGTGTCCTGCCTGCTAGTGCTCACGACTGAATGGCTGCCACAGCGGGAGCGGAGGGCAGCGGCTGGAGGACGAGGACTGGCAGCTGGCCTGGTGCCTGCCTTCCCCTTCCCACCACAGCAGCTGGCTCTGCGTGGCAGGCACAGGAGCCAGCTTTTGGCTCCTGCTGAGGTGAGATGGGGTGAAGAAAATGGGGATAACCTTTTTTTTTTTTTGTAACCAAGATTAATAATGCCAGTAAGGGAAAATGGGGATAGGCTGGCCAATGTGGAAAGCAGGATATCCCCCAAACCCAGCATGGATCCCTGTGGTTTCCGAGGTTGGAATACCATCGCCTAAATTAAGAAAGCTATCTTCCATGTCAAGAGAGGAAGCGTAAAAGCCAGAATCGCTCTTGCAGAAAAGCCTAACTCATCTTGGCTCCTCAAGCATGCTTGAAAATCTTACCCACTCCCCTTTGCAGCCAAGCGGTTTCACTCCCCAGGGGTGCTGAGCTGAGGGCTCTCCAGCACCAAGGTGTCTCCCTGCCCCGCACTTCAGCTGAAAGCCTTGGATTACAGTGCCAAAACCCTGCTGCAGGTCTTCCTTTCACAGCCAGATTCCCCCAAAACAGAGAAGACAAAGCGCAGTCACCCCTTTCGGTATGTAGAACTGTGTCACCTGAGAGATGCTTGCCCGCAGGTGTGATAGCTGCAGTGCTCGCACCGAGACATGCACAGCTACTAACAGAGCGGCAGCGCCCAC
>NW_010422413.1:17030-17349 GCF_000710305.1 Buceros rhinoceros silvestris
GCGCCCACACAGCCGCTGCAAGACATCCTTCAAAAAAACCCCCAAACCTTAACGCTATCTTCAGACAGGCTTTTCCCCACTTCGGCAGCAAAACTGGTTTGTTAATGAGGAGGTAAAGATCCTGCTGCCTAAAGCTTTTGCTGTTCCCGAGGCTCGGTTGCTTATTCAAGTCGCAAGGTCCCAGTCACCCCTATGACTATAGGTCGCCCCCTATGCTGGCTGCCCATGGGCTCAGAGGGCTGGAGCCAGGCAAGGAAAGCCCTTCAGGAGGCTGGGATCCCGTATTCGGAGGGCTGTTCCCAGCCGGGGCGGCTGGAGG
>NW_010422414.1:0-8240 GCF_000710305.1 Buceros rhinoceros silvestris
TCTTGATAAAAATTATTAATAATATTTATATTGATTAAAATATTTTTATTTTGAGACACTTGTTTACATGATAAAATTAAGCTTTTATTGAAATTTCTCAGGTTTTTGGACTCCTGCCTTTACAAATCAAGTATGGTTCTTGGATCCAGATTTCCATATCCATCTCCTTCACCGAGCTGCCTTGTGCAACTGCAACGCAAATTATGTACAGACCACGCTGAGGATACGTCCCTGGTTTCTCTAACAGAATCAAACAAAGCAAGCAAAATTCTATTTGTCCACGCTTGACTGGCTGCAATGAAGGAACAAACAGAATTTTTAACTCCATAGATAATACTTGCCTTGACTTTAAGCTTGTTTTTAGGAGGATGTAAAGTATGAGGGCTTCTGTTGTTAAAACTACTGCATTTATTGAACACCTATCACTACGCCATTTTTGCCGGACATCTGTGTGTTGAGCTTGCCTTCAAATGTCATTCTTGCCCCTCGTTCTTCTCTTGTATTCTCTGTTTAGCCCTGGGTGGACATTTTTTATTAGCTTTTAATTAGTTTCTTTTCTCTCACTATTCGTTACTGTGCTCGCTGGAAAGAATACTTGTTACGACTGCAACTATTTACCATTTTTTCACAAAGTCACTAACTCCTTGCCATAACACTGCTTGACTTACCTATCAGTAATTCCACAAAATGACTCAGTTCTAATTACTCCATTGGATGACTATCCAAATCCCCAGAGCTCAGTGGGACATGTGGTGGCCAGGAGCTGTTCCAGATTGCTGGCTTTCAGCCAGTGAAATGAGCTTGCCTGTAGTATTTTCTTGAGTGGATCTTCCAATAATTTTCACTGCACTTCAAGCTCCTGCTTTAAACCTCTGATCTCTCAAAGCTTACTTTATGCAGCACTGTTTCCCATTGTGATCTTTGTGCTGCAGAGAGAAAAATTATGATAAAGTGATGCAACCCTTCCCTCCAAGTTGACAGACTGCGATGGATACGGTGGCTTCTTTTTGTGGCCAGAGATTATTAAGGCGGTTTTGAAAGTACGAAGGAGGAATGAGGCTGATAAAAATTTATACTTATTACACGATAGGAATCAGGAATCCAATGATTCTATCGACCACTGTTGCAGAAAAAAAAGATGGTACTTTTCAATTACTTATTGCAGTCAGTTTTGCTGAGAGGCTACGTCAGGAAGATTGGAGGAAATAAACATCTGAGCAGGAATAGTGAGGGCATGAAGGAGTACGTGTATGCTGCAGAGTTATTATTGCTTTATTCCCTAACAGAACAAGGGAAATGACTACACAGCTACTGCAGCCATCGCGTTTCCAGTGCTGGAAAAGCCACCGCACAGACCACCCAGGTTTCCGGAAGGTATCACATGGAGCAGCACGGTGAGAGTGAAATGCTAACGAAACATCGGTGAGAGCCTTCTTTAGTCACAGAGCTAGTCAAGTTTAATTGAGCGAAAACTGCCGGAGGGGCACTCTCGCTTCACTCTGAGAAGTTTTTTGTCATTTATCATAGACAAAAGCAGTGATGAACAAATATCCTCTTTTTGTGCCAAACATGCTGATGGAAGAAGGTGACGTCTTTGCAGAGCTGATGCACAATCATGCAGTAGCCCTTTTCAGTCCAAATGAGCTGATTTCACTACTTCAAATAATTTGTCGTTAATAACAGCATTTTGCAGAGTGAATGCCTTTTTTTATCATGTTACTTTTCAACAAAAGCAAAGAGTCCAGGCTTACCCACAGATGATCCCCAAATCCCAGACCTGAGGTTTCTGTTCCATAGCCTTGCCATGGGCTTCTCAGAACCTCTGAAGAAAAAATGTTGGCAACTGCATAAAGGTAACAGACAAGTGTGCAGCATCTTTGGTTGAAAAAATAAATGGCTCAATAAGGCAAGAGCAAAAAGCCTACAAGAAAGGGTGACAGGAAAGCTCTGTCTTAGAGGTCAAAAAGTGTAGGAATAAAATGAGAATTGCCACAAGTCAGGCTGAGTCCTGACAGTCAACAGGTCCTGAGACCTCGCAATATAAATTAAAAGAAATGTGCACTATTCTTTGATAGTATGGAGAAAGAGAGAAATGAAATGGCACTGGAGTTGCTACACAGAAAGAATGGAGTTGAGATCAAAGATAATGCTGGCATGGCCACCCCACAACTTTCTGAGCCACTCTTCTGGAAGGAGAATGACAGCAAAATCCAGACAGCTACTGAAAATGTGTGTAAGACTAAACGGCATTCAAGATAGAAGAAAAGTTTTTAAGGTTTAGTAAAATGAAGCCAGGCAGAATAGATAACCCGCTGCCCCAAATATTGAAATAATTCACCTAGGAATTCAACAGAAAGTAATTAAAAAAAATCTGTCAGCTCCAGTGATGCCACATCACCAGAGAATGCCAACGTAACAGATCTAATTCAGAAAAACGGGAAAATTGGCAACTTTACTGTTAACTCTGAGACCAGCAGTGTGCAAGTATTTTCAAGAACTTCATGGGAAATGACGGTATGAGACACAGAGATAAATGGAAACCTGGGATAAAATACAACATGGCTTTACCAAGGTAAACACAGATTTGGGGAATAAAATAACTTGTGTTAAAGACGGGGGCTGCAGCAGATCTAACCTCTGTGGCCGCCAGTATTGCATTTGACACCGCAGCACATAACGTAACTACACACACAGTTACACAAACAGGAGAGTGGGGACAGCACAAGTCTATAAACTGGGGAAAGACCGAGCTGAGGAGAGACACGGCACCGACAAGCGAATGGATAAATTGGGGAAAGGGAGTCTTCCTACTCAAATTTCTCAAGGTTCCCTTTTACTAATGAGCTTATTACTTAATATTTTCATTCATACTTTGTCACGGAAAGAAAAATGAGAAATTTACTGATAGTATGAAAACAGGGATATCAATTTAGAGCAAATCCAGGATATTATACAGGAAAGATGGATGAATAAAAGGACGGGAAAAATAAAAAGGAGACACAAGTGCATGTATTTAATAGACTTAATAACTAGATTTTATGCCATAATCCAGGGGACTCATCATTGTGAAACGACAGATATTAATTTGCCATAAGGCAACTACCAGAGTGTAGTACAGCAATAAAAAAGGCATATGTGGTCCTGCATGTATCTAGCCGTATCGGCGTTAATATCATCACAGACATTGATCTGACATTACTTAAAATTACAGTCTCACTTCTGATGACTCATAATCAAGAAAGACCTAGTCAAGCATGGACAATCACATGGGAAAGAGCAGAATCTACTCAGCATGAGCAACTAAGAAGCAACAATTAAATTGCTGTTTGCAAGTACTCCTAAACGTGGGTATCTTGAATAGGAAGATCCATTTCCCTTAATGGGCAATGTTGTTACAAAAGAAATATGTAAAAAAACTTCCCCCTGGGAACTGTAGGTTGAAAATTAGAAATCCATTTCTAAGTATCAAGAGCAGTAAGGTTCCAGCACACCAATCAAGAAAGACAAGCAACCTCATCTTTAAAAAAGACCCCGTATGTTTATAAAATGGATTAGAGATGGTAGCTCCCTCGCAAGCCGCAAGGTAGCGCTCAGGGAGCCAGGAGGTTCCTTCCAACCTGGCACTCTCCTGTGCTGCATTCCTGGGCCAAGGAAGAAGCAGAGAGCAGCCTCATTAAATATGAAAAAAATAATCGCATGTTTAAGATACATTAAGCTTCTAAAAGAAAACGAACTCAAGAACTGCCGAAGTCGACACCATCACTTCAAGTCTGTGTGTCCCAACACGTGATCTGGTTAGAGATAAGCAGATAGTCTATCTTTCATAGATGCGTCAAACAGCCAGTGGGGTACTCCCTCCATGACGCCAGCTGACCTCATGGGTTGTGGAGCTTCTGGCACACCCTGGCACTTCCTTAAAAACAGCGTGCAGGCAGACCATGTCTTTTTGTTCCATGGCTCCATCGCTTTGCCATGATGCCACACCGCGTGGTTGGCTGCGGCTGCCCCAACAGCTGCCATCGCACCGCCAGAACCCAGCCCTGCTGCTCCACAGCCCTGCCGCTCCCCGTGATGCTGACGCTGACGCCTCAACAGCCTGGTAGCCTTTACTGCCGTTTTTTTTCCGTAACCACAGTTCTGGTGCGCACCCCCAACCACCCCATCCCACTGCACTGGTTCTGATCCTATAGCAACTTATTGATATCTTGTTTTCTGTGTAGAATATCTTTCTACTGTTATTAAAGTTGTTTTAGTTTCCTAACTCAACAGAGGCCTCACAATTCTTTTTTTCTTCTGATCTGTTTCTTCAGCCTTTCTCCTTGGGAAAGAGAAAGGGTTAATTAGAACGAGTCTGTCCCACAATTGGCCAGCCTTTGCCAACCAGTGACAATATGTTAATTATTTTAATCTATAATTTTACAAATGAAACAAAATGATGTACAAGTCTACCTTTGACTTTGAGGGAGGAGGAGGGGTTGGTAAGAATCAAAGAGCAGGCAGAGCATGCATGCTACTGCAAGAGCGTAAGGAGCAGTAAAATAATAACTGTGCCTAAAATAATACCCGTGATACCTCACCTGCAGCACTTGGCAGAGCCCTGTACCCTTCACCTGTCCATTGGAGGTGGCTACACTGATACCAAGACCCCAGAAGAGTGGAGGCAAGAACACCCAGCTGGACTCAGGAATCATGATAGGAAGTCACGCTCCTTCCTCTTCTTCCTCATCCTCTCTCTCCTCTCTGCTCCCTCCTCAAGCTAACCATGCACAGCCACATGCTGGGATGCTGGAGCAGCAGTACAGGGTCTTGCCCAAACTTCTCGGTCCCAAGCTTCTTTGAGAAACGTGTGCCAGGCCAGCTAGAAACATTCCTTGGGCAGGATTCAGTCCATTGGCCATATCTTGAACCACGCAGACCCAGATCACGGATTTTTAAGAAGCAGCTCCTTAAGTCTATGCTCATACTGAAGCTTGCACAACCTAAATGAGACCTCGTGGTGAGTGTAAGATGTTGGAATCAGAAGGATGAAGGAAGATGTGACTGACAGTATTACGGAAGTTCTTCTATTTGCTGGGCAGCTTTTTAAGGATATAAAAATTCCACATGTAACAGCAGGGATCTCATGACTGCTTCAGAACAGTCTGATTGGTTGCCGCTTCCATTAACAATCCTATTGCATTTCATGTGACTGATTTCAGAGGCAGGTTATAAAAACAGATAATTAATTCATAACAAATATTGAACTTCATAAAGAGCACTTCAAGCCTGGGACTGCTCTTTTCCACCTGCGTAGCCTCATCATTTCCATTTCCTAAAATGAGGAACTACCAAAGCCATGCTTCGGTTTGAATTTCTGCAATACAATTCACTGTGGAAATCTCTTTGGTAGCATCAAATGTTCACTCCCCTCGTGAATGTCTTACATTCATGAGGCCACGTCTTTGTCTTCAGTTTGCTTGTGTTGTCTGGTGGTGTTCTCGGGAGCTGCTCTATTTGCCGCTGTCTCCTTTGTCTGTTGTTCTCAAGAACCGCTGCTCGTTTGTTGTACGCTGCTCTGCTTTCACTTGGTGCACGGTCTTTAACTGCATAGAGGTCACTACATGACATATATTGATAGGAAATACACATGAAGTATATTTATATGAAATTTTTCACAGTGCTGAGAACATCATTTAGTATTTTGCCAATTATTTCCTCAGCTGATCCATTGCCATGTGGTGAGTCTGCTTTTGTCTGACTAAAATAAATCAAAAGTTCATGACCAAACTGAATGGGACTTAAACAAACTATCCTCTCTAAGGGTTAATTAGTCAAGAAAAGTGTGAGAGACCAAGTACTGCTGTTTTTCCATGTATTCACTTTGGATTTTCAGAGAGGGCAGGTTTTCAGAGTAGCTGTGCAGTGCCCATGGTTGTAATATTATTCCTGTAGCTTTGGGAGGCTTTGCAAGGTGTCAGTTAAAGGTAAACAGGTTCTTATTTCTGCTAACCACACAAGTCCTACAGTGATTTGAATTACTTATCCCTTTCGCAGTAAGTACTGAATTAAGGGTGTAATTATGATTCTCTTAAGCACCTGATTATAGCAATTGCATGGGCTGCCTGGTGTGTTATTTTATGGCATAGCCTAATCTTGTCACAAACTGCATCCTTAGGAACTTACCAGGTACAGTTTTTCACCTTCAATTACCTTTTTCTTAGGATGTATTAACATAATATGTAGTCACTTAACTGCGGCAGAAAATCCAATTCGTGGACAGGGCTCACTGGGTAAGGACTATCAGGGAACACAAAGATGACAGCTGACCCTCAGCATTTCTGCGCTCAGGAGAGAAAAAGGGGTGATGCTGACGATAAGCAATTTTCCCAGCACACCAGCTACTACTCTTAATTCGGTCAAACAGCTTATTTTTCAGTTTCTTTGGTTTTCAACTATTTCCATCCTCATGTATAGAAAAAAAAATACTATTGCATGGCTAGCTAGAAGCCTACTAAAATATTTTAATCAGAAATAATCGCGTTTTGAGAGTATGTCAGACGATTTCATAGGAATGCACTCTCTTTCCCACCTCACTGTTGTCTGGACTGGTTGTTACGTTGCCGGTCACTTGCTAATGGAGGCACAGGATAAGCATGAGGTAATGCCTCATAGTAGCTGCTCATGCCTGGCTGGCGTGGATTGAAACATCCGTCACAGATCCCTCGTGATTATATGATGCTGATGAACACAGGTATTTTGGATGAAGGTTTTGCTAAAATCAAGCTGCACTTCAAGCCTGCAGACTCGCTCAAGATGAGTGAGTACCCTTCCATGAGCAAGTCTGCGCGCTGTTGTTGATGTGTGTTGCTTCCAGGGAAGACCTCTTGCTCATCTCTGTCCTGTCAGACACCACCATTTACCACTCCAGCGATACCCAGGGAAGAACCTGTCCTCTTATTTAGCTTTGTCAGACAGAAACTTACTGACAACCTCATGTTCATTCAGGACTAGTAACATTCAGTTACTAGTAACATTCAGGACTAGTAACATTGGGTTGCATTTCAGAGTCCCTTTGCAGCCACGTCTCTGATAGCTCTTCAGCTCCTATAAATGGCTGGCGTTTTTAACATCTTCCCTAATTTTATTGACTTCTTTCACCTAGTACAAAAATAATCAAATTCTTCTTCAACTAGGCCACTGGCCAAGCATTCATCACATTTCAAATATGCTCATTGCATTTTCTCAACACCTTGATGCTCATCCAGCCTTGAGAAGAGCTTCCCTGAAGTTTAGTAAACGTGTCAATCTCATTGCATCATTTCTTACGATACCTTCAAAACACTTGTGATCAGGCTGCATTTGCTGTTTCTTAACACCCCTTATTTTATCAAGACTCTGAGGATGATTATAAAGCCAACAGTGTCAGGAAGCTGTGGTTCAAAACTAGCAGTAGCACACTGCTAAACAAATACCCACTGTTTAGAGGAGGACAAGAGAGGCAGTTAAGGAACTGGCAGGGGTTTTTCCTTCTGGACTTCCTTCTCTATTTGCCCAGCAAAGGAACAGCAGCATAAGAGCATACAAATTTATAAAATTAAAGCTGTGATTTTGGTTACACTTGCAGAATAGGTTAAACAGTTTTAGCAGTTAAAAACATCCCCTTGGAAAAAGCAGATTAAAAACCAGCGAAGGTGCTTCTCTCATGTAACTTATGCCAAAGTGTCATTATTTTAATAACTGCACAGCAGGTATCTATGGACCGCAGATACCTGAGGAATCAAGTCTGAAATCACTCCCGCAGGAAGCCGATTGCCCTTTCCCCCACTCATTGCTACGGCTAGCTGGGAAAATCTCAGCTAATGAAATCGAGTCCCAGCGAAAACGCTGCACAAAACCATCACTGCTCTCACAAATCACTTTGCTGGCTCAGACTACGCTTCCTCTTGTTACTTTTTGTTTAGTTTGGTTTTTTTAATCAAGTCTTTTCATGCACATTAATTGTTCACGTACGGGATAGAAACTGTGATTCACCAAAACACAAGTGGAACATCACAGGACTGCCCTTTTTTTTTTTCTTTTTTTTTTCCTTTCTGTCCAGCCTGCAGAAATATTTACGTTCATCTGCTGCATGCTGATTAGAGGAGACGATGCTCCTTTCGCACCGCACCTCAGCGCGCTGGGCAGCGGCTGCCCGCGCTTCCCTGCCCATCGCTCCCGGGGACAGGGACGGGGGGTGGCGGCGCTCGCCCGCCCTTACCTCA
>NW_010422415.1:0-19818 GCF_000710305.1 Buceros rhinoceros silvestris
TTTTATTTTATTTTATTTTACTTTATTTTATGTTATTTTATTTTATTTTATTGTATTGTAAAATTATACCTCAAAGCAGGAAAACTTCATATCTGGATTTCGCTGTGGGCAGTGAATAAAAGTTCAGAGTGGCTCAGATAGAAGGTTTTAACACACAAACAAGTGTGTTAGTTCTGAAAAAATTAGTGCCTTAGCGATCTGGGAATTGGAAATAATTTGGATCTTGATCCTTTTTAACCCAAATCATCAAAGCTTGAGTCAACAAAAAGGAGATGTTAAAGAACAGCAAGGACTTTGGACATGGTAAACACATAAATGATATGATTAAAGACAGTAAGATCAGAGTGCAACAAAAGGAAGGAAAAGTTACATGAAATTCAGCAAATGTTTCTTCAGATTCAGACACAGTGCCACAAACCTTAAAAAATGCTTGTTCTTTATGACCAGTGAACCCATAAATACTGATAGCTCATTTCATACCACAGCTACTTCTGGTCATGACAAGCAAGTGCCAAGACATGTTACAATGAAAAAAAAGAAGTGGTAAAATATTTCAAAGATCTGTTCCAGCTCTTCAGGAAACTCCAGTCTCATTTTGAGATAGAGACTAAAAAAAGGAAAACAATCTTATTTGCACTGCGTCTCATCATACTGGACTCATTTAAAGAGCACTCTGCTCTGAAATGTCTGCCCACCACTATTTATTGTTTGGGCTCAAACAGAAAATCTGAAAATTTACATAATAATGAGGGCCTGAGATTATCTGTACTCTAAAGAGTCTAAAAAAGTCAGGGATCGCAGAGTGATAGCATGTTTGGTCAATCCTGAAATCTGCAATTATTTTCACAGCTCCTTCCAGATGCCCATTTACTTCACAGCAAGCTTGTGTGCTGTTGATAGTAGTCTGTCTCCAGACAAGTAATCAACACCTTTGAGGGACAGTCTGTACCTGAAGACGAAATGGAGATCAGATCAATTTGCCATGCATAAATACAAAGTTCAGAATAATCAGTAATTCAAAGCTGACAGCCAAATATTTAAGTTATTGTGGCCCCCTGAGCAACTGCTTCCTCTTTTTAAGAAAATGTAATGTTAAAACAGAGAAGTAATCTGAAAGTGAGAATCTTTGTTGATGATGTAGAAAATTAAGAGTTTGGAAGGTCGAATAATAAATTTTCTTTTTGAAAGAAGGTCAACCAGTTTTTTGTTCACTGAAAACATTTAACATCAGGGTACTGCACTTTCCAAGCCCTTACAGGGTAATATCTATCTTGCCTGATAGGATTAAATGACTTAAAAAGAATGTTTTGGAACTGAAGACTGTGGTAACACAATACCATGATGCTATGTTGATTCGTAAATCCAGCATATAAGGTGGTTTTACCTAATTCAACATTTTTGATATAAAATTCAGGGGTCTTGAGTACACATGCCCAGATTTAACTAGATTCAATGTAAGTTGTGCCTTCTGGTACGCACTGGAATCAAATTCATGGGAATAGAGTGAAAATGAAAAAGCCATTTTGTTGAACTGCTCTTTGAATATCTGTGCTGAAAGAAGCTCACACTGATCCAGCAGCTAGGGCACTCAACAGAAGTCTGTTTTTCCTTGAGTAAACAGTTCTTTATACATTGCAAGACTAAGGAACGTGGGTTCACTCCCTCTTGTCCCCAGCAGCCCAAGGCATGGGATAGAAAGAGAAAAGCAACCAGTGGGACACAGACATGATGGGTAACTTGGCCAAAGTCCTCATCTTTCCAAGCTGACTTTCCTTTTTTCTTTTAAGCACTGAAACCTCATGAGTTGAAGTACTTTCAAGCATTACTTCTGATCTTGTACAGTTAAAGGTTTGCAAGACAATGAATAACAAGTAAGTTTATGTACAGGTGTAACACCTTTGCCCGTTGCTTCCACTTGAATTCTTAAGTTTACAGAAACCACAAAATGCATGTACCTGGTTTATTTGCATATTATAGCAATTGCAGTAATATGAGGATCTGGACCGAGTTTTCACAGAAACTGTTACATACTTTTGTCAAGCAAACAATTCTCCAAACGCCTCTTAGTACAAATAAACAACACAGCATAATTTTCACATTCTTCATATGTTTTTTTTTTCATTTTACATTGAACTGTTCTTATGAGGTTTGCATAGAAAAGCATATTTGCCAAAAGTAGTGTGAACAATTTAAAAATAGAAGGCTGTATTTGATATGGCTTACAAACAGTTTGTGGGCAGAAAGGAAGATGTGGAATTTTGTGGAATCATTTCTGTGTTCAGCTCCTCTTTATACAGACTTGCATGGCTGCTGTCAAAGATTCAGCAACAAATGTTATTTTCTAACTACTGTAAATTACTTTGAAGTTGTTTTTCTAAAAGATTGTATGCTATCACACTTATTAAATTTCCTATTTCTCACTAGGCTGACTTAGTTTTACTTGTAGTGAACTTCAAGCTGTGATTTATGTTACTGTCAGACTTAGGAAACCAATTGGCTCAAACTGTATTTTCTAAAACCAAATTGTTGTAAATTCCAAGTGAACATTTGCAATTGTTCTCTTTTTATTAGCTGCACAAACCTGTTATTCCCTTGGCACACAAAATCATCTGTAATGGGTTGCTAGAGGTATTTGTTGATGCATTCGCTATCAGCTTAAGCAATGTTCTTCAGCAAATCCAATAGATGAAGCATTAAAAATAAACAGAAAAGGCCTTCGATAGAATTAACTTGGGCCTCATATAAAAACAATTTGGATACTTCAGGCTGGATGCAAGCATTTTGTTGCAGAAGCTGATTGTTCCCTGCTGTAACTCATGCTAGCAATTTCTTTCAGATGTGTCCTTACTTGAACATTCTCCTCAATCATATTGCTCCATGGAGCTTGTGTTTCCTCCTGAAAGTCGTCTTTCTTTGACAAGCTGTCATGCATTAGGAATCAGGAAAACAGGCAAAATCATGTGGTTTACACATGCTCAAAATGGTATGCCCCAGGAGTGTCAGCTGGTACCATCTGTGGTGCTTGAAGCAGTGTCCAGGAGACGGTGACAACTCAATTGCAGATTGGAGGTTTTGAAAAACAGTGGGTAATTACCATCCCCACTTAGGCAAGGGGACTCCTATGCACAGAGTTAGGGAGGCCACATCTGTTGCAACTATTACCAAGTCTCTGCTGATCATCAGTATTATGATAAAAATAGTCATGAATTTTATTTTCAGTTCCAGCCCACTGATCCAATCAAGTTGTAACTAATAAATTGATATTCTGACACCCTTTCTTTTTGTGTTCTTTTCTTTGCAACCTGATTGTTTTTGGAAGCCATGTAGGATTTGGCCCCAACATATACCTGGCAGTAATGTAAGGGGGCAAGAAAGAGAGCTGTGGTTACTCTTGCAATTAGGTATTTGAGAAGATAATTGAATGCTGGAATCCTAACTCTAGAATTAGAAATCCTGAAATCCTAGCTCTAGAAAGCAGAGTGAAGCCTCTACTTTCAACCAAGCCTGGTTTTTCCTTATCTGGGTAAGATCTTGGCTCTTAATATCAGGCTGTTACTGGTTAGTTTGCATTTTTAGAACAAATATAGGTTGTTATCTAACACAAGATTGAGAAAAGTATTGTAGGAGTATTTTGTTGGCAGTGTTTTGATTGTGCGGATTCAAGGGTGATTTTTATCAGCTTCATTTTATTCTAACTTTACAGGTCATTCACACCTCTATCTGGGATCTTCGTTAGTGCTAAGCCTGAGGTTTGACAAACGTGCCATTCTTTATGCCTGTTGTCTAGCGCTGGTATGTGGAGACTTGGTACTGTGAGTAGCAGAAGAAAAACCCTGGATATTCTTACTGTGAGAGTTAAATACTGGATGTGAGATGGTTTTCTTCCCAGCTGGTTCGGCTAGTCCTGCATTTTATGCTAAACCTACCAGAAATAACATGACAAAACTAAGTTTCCAATCAGCAGAAATGAAATCTGGGCTCTTAGATCGTGAAAGAAAGTGTATCTTGAAATGACTGGTGATGGAAAAAATGCAAGGGAACTTCTTACATGATATGATTCTTCATTGCCTCAAACCTGGTAATTCCTGAAGGAAAGTCTTCAATGCCATATCAGATATCTTAAAACAATGGTTGCTGCTGTGTTCCAAGTTTTGTTTTCTTCATACAGTCTGACAACAGACACAACAACAGATAAATATCAAGATGGATTTGTTAATGTTGTATTATTGGCAGACAAAAAAAAGATCAATTTACATTGGAACGATGAACTCCTGCCAGCCGCCAACAAGTGGATAGCTCTGGTTTAGAACTTAATGCTAATGGGAGAAAATGTATGTGCTGCACAAAATTAGAAATAATCTGAAGGCATTTGAAAAGGTTTAGGTTCCATTCTGAGAGTCCCTTGAAAGTCATCCCTGCTGACAGAATTTGAAAAATACAGCTTTTGTAAAGGCAGTGGCTTTTAAATTTTCCATAGTCCTTCATATCCCTGCAGTGCTTTGTGAAAAGGAACCACCATGAAGCTGGTAAATAATATTAGTCTAACTTAGACATGTAGAAGAAAATTCATACAAAGAAGGAGTAGATTACTCAAGGCCACCCAGAAGACGGTCAGATACCAAAATTGATGGGTTGGGAAGAGACAACTTAAACTAACAGGGCTGGTTTGAGAAGCATGAGGATCCAAGATAGAAACTTAGTTTCAATGTATATAATTAAAGGCTGGAAACTATTTAAATATGCCTTTACAGTTGAAAAATGATTTTTGTGTTGCTGCAAGTATTTTGGGGCAGTGAACAAGGTGTTAAATACAGCAAAACTCGTAATAGTGTGTGGATCAGGTAAGGGCTCAGAATTATGCTGATAATGCTTCCAAGAAGCCTGATCCTGTCAGGTTGCTGACAGTGGTCCTGCAGACAACAGACATGGACTTTGTGGGGCTTTATTTAAGTGAGGACCTAGGAGTTTTGCTGAATGCATAAAAGACTGGAAAGGGGAGAAGGACCCTGGAAAGGCTGTGTAATTGCCCCCTCCCTACAGGGGTCTGCTCCTCTGTTTAGGAAGAGAGATGTCCACTTTCCTTCTTATAACATCCTTTTCACAGCATATCCACTAATTTTCAGTCCATGTGTGATGATGACCTTCATGGAAGGGTTGCCATGACTAAAACTAAATTTCATGTGCCTCTTGCTCACGGGTCTCTTCATTTCCTTAAGCTGTTTTTCTGTACCAAGTTATAGACAGGCCTGTAGATTAGGCATAAAGATGATGAGAGACATCACACACCTATTGTGCCCGCATGGAAAAACAGGAATAAGCTCATTTCCCTGCCTCAGTGAGGTCACTGCTAAGAGTGTGACATGGGTGCCATGCAAATGCTGTGTTGTATGAGCCTTTTTCATGGTGCGTGCACATACACACACGCACACACAGGTACACACAGAAAACTGTTGAGATGATACATTCTACAGCAACAAACTTGTGGACTGAATCACGAAGGGCCTGAGCCCACCTCTTTCTTGGGATCTTCAGCCAGATGACTGGAACACCTCTCTCAGAGTCATCTCATCACATGGACGGAAAAAGAATACGTCTTAAAATTTATTAGATTTTGGCTGCCTTTTTTCTTTTGTTTTCTTCAAGCCACAGAAGGGGGAAAAAAGGAAACAAAAGGCAGATTTTGATTGATCTGGTAAACACGGTTGTGGCAGAAGCCAGAATGAATACATTAGAGAAGTGATTGATGGCCTTGATTATGGTCAGCATAACAAGAACACTGGCTTTCGCTGCGGCCTGAGACTATAGCTCGCTACTCCCTCTCTTTCTGTCTGGCACAGGCTTGTGCTTTTGTCTAAACAGGGCTGCCGAGACAAATAACAATAGAATTGCGATCATACTGATTTTGCTAACGGTCAGTTAGCATTTGCACTGTCAAGTTCTTCCATCAAAGAGCCAACTTTACTGGAGTTCAATACACTCACGTGATAGATCCAGATGGCAATACTTATTTGACCATATCTGGTTTTTAAAATTTCTCCAGCAAAAAAGTCAAGATTTATTTCTATGGATACAAAGGAAGATATTTTCTGATCCATGGTTACTACAAAATCTGATCTTCAAATTTGCCTGCTTTGGGTTTTCAGCTAAAATGTCTTTAAAATAATAATTTAGAAGAACCTCCTGCATGTATCTGTTCATGTCTCACCATAACCAAAATGTTTGTCAAATGCTGGAGCTCTGTACCATAGGAATGACAAGAATTCTCTGGTGGGACCCTTTCCCCAGTGAATGCAGCAGACTGGAGAATATTGTCTATCTCCTCAGACAAATCAGTATGTCTAGCATATACGCAGCAAGTGAAGGTCACAGGCAGGCAAATTATATGGATGGGTCTGTTCATTATTTTTCTTCACTCCCTTATTTTTCTTCACTCCCTTGAATGCCAAAAGTGTAGAATAGGGAAACAGGATGGAAGAATTTGTGGAACAGGGGATGTAGCCAGGATGACTACGTCATGAGTGGAAATAACAGGTAGATGGACTGGTTTAGATTTAACAAGAGAAGCTGCACAGCAGAAGATCTTCAAGACTAGGACATTAGAGCTCTTCAGAGAGCACTAATGAAAAGGGCCAGCATTCAGAGAGGTAGATGCCATAGCCAGAATAAGAAAGATGACTTTGGCTGCAACATCCTGACAGCACAGCAAAAGGAGAAAGCATCCCTGTGAGAAAGACGGAGTAGTTAAATTAAAAAGTGATGGGGTGTGTATGAGTGGTTTGGTTGCAGGAATGGAAAGGAAGACTACATGGCTAAAACGCTGTGCAGGTGTGGCTCATTCACTTCATCCTCTCACAGGAGGTGGGTTGGGATTGCACAGAAAATGTCTGAAGCTTAGTGGGGCAAGGACAGTCAAACACGCTGCAGGAGATACTGTGTTGTGCTCTTTCTTCTGCTGCCTGTGAAGGCTCTGCACAGGGAAGGAGTCATTTGGGATGTTTATCAGACTGCAAGCACTGTGTCAAAGACTTTGTAGAGGCTCAGCACATTCACTAGGCTTGTCCACCTCCTTCATCCTGTTGATGCAATGTCACAGTCACTACACTGTTGTGCAGAATGAGCTCCTCATTATTTGTGCAGAACTAGTACAAGTTAACCCTGCAATGGTGTAGGAGATATCTGATATTTGCATGTAATTGCAGTGACCTTATACTTGTGTAACGAGAGGATGAAAATACTTTGCTTTATCTGAAGTGGATTTTCCATGTAATGACCATGTAACTAAATTAGAGATGGATAAACCTGCTGAAATTCAATACGAGCTTATAGCAAAAAAAAAAGCGTTTAAATAAGCTTTCTGTTCATATATGTCTTGACAACCAGCAAAAATGCTATTTCTCATTCTTTGCTAAGATATGATCTCATTACACATGAACAATCACTGCAGCACATGCAGAAAATGGCATGAGAAAACCCCCTTTCTGATATTATCTTTGGTTGTCAAGTGTTGGATGCAAGGCTAATGAGCTTTGATCCAAGTGCCAAGCAATTTAATTCTCCCCTTTATCTTCACTGAATAAGGGTATTTATCAGGTTTCCCCACACGTGCTTGCTGTGGCACAAAGGCAATGAATCACTCGTATGCCACAATAACAAAGCTGGGCTTGACTATTCACCAAAACCCAAAGCTCGAGCCTTGCTTGGCAGGAAAAACTCAACGTAGCAAAAAAGCACCCAAACACAGGTGCCCAGGGAGGTGATCTTATGCAGGTGGCATTCTGGTTCACAAAAAGAAAGAAACTAGACTTACTGAGGCCACCTCTATTTATGCCACAAGTTTTTTGTTCTGGTAGGGAGGAAGATCCAGCGAAATACCATCATATCTTTGGATGATTGGGGTTTTTTTTCTAGGTATAGAACTAAACACTTCAGGCAAGGCTGTCCTGTGATCCACGCTGCAGATTCATTAGTTGTAGCAGTATTTTCTACTGTGCTGTGGTGATGATGGACACACACCTACCACTGACCTATCAAAGTGCACAGTGCAAGCTGTGTCCAAAGGGAGGTAAAAAAAGAGGAAAATGTTACCCAGGGCCACCCAGAAAGAAGAGCAAAAAATGACTTGTGTGCCCCAAGACCTTATACTGAGAGATTAGAGAGGACTTTGGTTCAGCTGGTTATGAACCATCCTAATTAATACAGAACATCAAGCTCAGCTGATCTGTCATGGGCATCCCAAAATACTTGTGCCTGCTGAAAATCAGTTGGTGTCTGCAGCCCATGGATTCATGGGGGTATATGAGCAGGGGCATTGCTGAAGTAAGAATCTCAGTATACAGTCCTTAGTAACTGATGCAGTTGCTAATGTTTACTCATCTGGCTTGTAATTTTATCTTTATGAAAGGAAGTATGGTGAGAGTAGGTGTCCAGAATACAAAAAATAAACTGAACTTGAACCTCTGCATTTTTTTTATTCTTTACTGAGCAATGTGATGTCTTGAGGATGGGATACCAACCCCAGCCTTGAACCTCTTTTCTCAGTTTCTGTCAACTGCATTTCCTTAACATTATTTTGAGATCATTTAGGTATTTAATTCATTAGGTTGCAAAACCCCGCTAGTGTAGCAGGGCATTTCCCAAGCCATTAGACATGTCTGTGTGTAAATTCACACCCATTTGATGTGCCAGCTACACTTCACAACAATAAAGGTTTATTGGAGTCTTTTCAAATATATTTCATTAATCAGATTCAAGGCAAAATCTTTCTCAGCCTGTTTTGAATAGACTTTACAAACAGCATACACCATGCAGAATTGTTCTACACCAGGTAGGAAACATCTAATATTAAAAAAAGCTCAGCAGCAGACCACACTTTTGCAGATGTTCCTCCATTACACTAAAGAGACAAAAAGCAGACTATGGGATTTTCAGGACGAGCCCATCCCAGGTTACATTCTCTAGCCTCCACATTTTCATGGTATTTCATGAAGTTTATCAGCACATCATGACTTCATCAATTTGACCTGTAGTGGGAGGAATAAAGCTAAAGCCCGTATAATTTTTCAGCAATTAATCAGACAGAATCAAAGGAAATGACTTTTCAAAAAGAAAGAGAGAGAATAATAAATTGTAAGAGGCCGAACATAGAAGAAGCAGACTATTTTTCACCTGGAAAATTCCCCTGGAGGAGGCAGGTAAAAGAATTACCCAGCCATTAACGGAAAGTTACCATATCTTTCCACATACCTAAGGTCTTTCTAAGACCACAGACTAGACACCTTTTTAATATCCTAAGCTAGACAGTGGGTCTAATATATTCAATACTGAAATATTGATTTAAATAAACAAAACAAAAACATCAACAACAAAAAACAAGAGCGGGGAATTCTACAGCTTATCCATTAATTTCATAAGACTTGTCACTTTCCAGTTGCTTAGGGTTTTGTATGGAGGCAGGGAGCAGACTCGATCGTCTCTCATCCATCCTTATCAGACCCTAGGCAAACCTGCCAAGCTTTGGTCACTGAAAGGAGTCAGATTTGAAAAATGCACTCTCTGAGTGATGGTTCAAATTTTCCATTTAAATGTACTGTGAATCTGCAGAGTTTAATGTGAGACTGCTTCAGATTGCAGGAAACTCAAGCCAAAAGTGGGGAGACACACTGAAACTTGCTGAGTCTTGGCAGTGTATTGACTCCGCTGGGACGGGAACAAAGGCTCAGCTAACAGCATATGCTGTCTGTTAAACCTTCTTCTTTGTGTGTGTAGACAGAGAGGGAGAGAGTGACAGAGTAAAAATTCGTGATTTCAAACAAAGCTTTTGTCCAGATTATCTGATAGCTAAAGGAGTCTGGAAAGAGCTAGATATTTTGGAGAATCATTTCACTAAGCGGTTTTAATTTGGTGCTCTCTGTTTTGCAGGAAACTTGTTCATTGACCACTGTCTAAACAAATTCATCACAGCATACGTGAAAGCAGGCACTATTGCAGCAATTGTCAGCTTTGTTATTGATGAAGAAGCCTAGTTTATTCAAGCCTGGAAATCTTTTCTTGTTAGGAGACAGAAGATGTTTCCAATCAACCTGTTCACCTGTATCCTAGAAATATACGGGTAACCTAAATGGGAATAACAATGATTCCTCAGATTCTCCATGAAAATTACAAAGGGTAGAAAAAGCCCTGGGAGGAAGCCATTGAGCAAAACAATACTACAGCCAAGATCCCCAACAACGAAGGGGATTTGAACCAGTGTCTTATTCTCAGGGATTAAAGTCATCTCTCCAAGTATCAAATAAAATGAGCTCAAGGTTTGTGTGACAAAAGCAAAAAGCAAGCATGTTTTGAAAAGAAAACCTGAAATCTTGACCTAGTAGGAGGAATTGATAAAATCACTTATGATTTCAGTTATCACCAAGATTTCACCCTTAGTTTCAGAGGGTTAAAGCTTAGACAGTGGGGTAGTGAGGCTGGCCCTGGCCTCCCAATGAGTCCCTGAAAAGCCTACTTTCCTTATCTTTGTCCTCTGGCCTTTTGAGAAGCACCACGGACACCAGTACAGCTACAAGAAAACTTGGAAGGAGTGGCTGATACACCAGAGGATTGTACTGTCATCGAGAGGGATATTGACAGTCTGGAGAACTGGGCTGACACAAACCTCATGAAGTTCAACAGAGGGAAATGTGAAGTCCTGAGGAATAATAACCCCACATACCGGTATACGCTGAGGCTTGACCAGCTGTAAGGCAGCTGTGCAGAAAAGGTCCTGGGAATTCTGGTGAACCGTAAGTTGCTCACTGGCCATCAGTGCACCCTTGCAGCATCCTGGGCTGCATTAGGAGAAGGATTGCCACTGGGTCAAGGGAGCTGATCCTTCCCTTCTGCTCAGCACTGGTGAGGCACATCTGGAGTACTGTGGTGGGTGCTGGACTCCCCAGGATCAGATACATGGAGCTACTGAAGCAAGTCCAGCAACGAGCCAGCTGATTAAGGAACTGGAACATCTGATACAAAAAGGAGGGCTGGGAGAGCTAGGAATGTGCAGCCTGGAAAAGAGAAGGCTCAGGAGGTGCCTTATTGGTATCAATTAATGTCTGATGAGAGGAATAAAGCAGATGGAGCCAGACCCTTCTCAGTGTTGCCTAGTGACAAGACAAGAGGCAGGAAATTGTATTTTAACAGATGAAAAAAAAATTCCTTTAAGATGGTCGAGCACTGGAACAGGTGTCCAGAGAGGCTGTGTATTTCCATCCTTGGAAGTGTTCAAAACTTGGCTTAGAATCACAAACTCATAGAATAGTTTGGGCCATCTAGTTCAACCCCCCTGCAGTGAGCAGGGACATCTTCAACTAGATTAAGTTGCTCAGAGCTCCATCTGACCTGACTGTGAATGTTTCCGGGGATGGGGCATTTACAGCCTCTCTGGGCAACCTGTTCCAGTGTTTCACCGCCGTCACTGTAAAAAATTTCTTCCTTATATCTAGTCTAAATCTACCCTCTTTTAGTTTAAAGGCATTACTCCTTGTTCTGTCGCAATAGGCCCTCCTAAAAATTCTCGACACAGCCCTGGGCAACCAACTCTCAGTGTCCCTGCTTTAACACATGGGTTGGACTAGATGATCTCCAAAGATTCCTTCTAACCTCAACCATTTAATGAACTTTTGCAAATTCAGGAGCTGCTTCACCACTATCACCATGCAGGTATCTCTGGGTTTGCTTGTCCAAGAGGCTGAGCAACTGACTCATGAGTTTCTCCTGTAAAAGGCTGACTTTTGGGAAAAGAATTCTTCCAGATTGCAAACTGAGTGGACAAGACAGAAAGGAGTTTAATATAGCTATTAAGGTAGATTGTGACTTAGTCTAGAGTGCTCGTAGAACTATTTTTCCATTTCTTTGGCAAAATCTGTGATTTTTGAAATATTGTTTTCATACTGAAGTGGAAATGAAACTACCAGCTGAGTGCACAGGCATTCTGTGGCTACTGAGGCTACTGAGGACACAGAAGATACTCCTTGATTTGTGTGGAATTAGAATGAAATGCTATATCTCAGGTAGATCAAGGGTCAAATCCCCATTGTTGTCGGGCATCCTTGGATTTGGTCTCTTGTAGACTGGAGCAATATTCTGGAGAACACAGGTAGGAAGCACTTAATTTGGCATTTTTTAATTTTTCCAGAAAGAAGTTTTATGGAAACATTTCCCAAAATACAGTTTTGTTGGGGTAAAAAAAATCCAAGCACTTGCCGTTAACATATAACTGTAGCTATTAGGAGATTATAAGATTGACAAGAAACTGTATAACTTCCTGTCTGCAGCAAGACAGAAGTTAGACATCATCTCCAGTTATTGAAAAAAATTACTCCACCAGCATGTCATCAAGAAATGCTTCTAGGTTTTTAAGATAAACAAGTGTGTGTAGTTTATACAAGAATGTCACACATGGTAAAGTGATCTTGAACAATTACTTGCTGCACTACATCTGCTAGAAAATTTTGTCCTTACTCACTTAGAAAACACTGAGGATGCATCTCCACAGATGTCTGCTCTCAGGAGAGTACTTCAGCCCACAAAACTGTCTACGCAGCCAAGTCTAGATAAGGCTACCACGCACTCCAGATGTGGCTCCCTTTTCAGAAACGGTGTTTTTCTCTAGGTTTTTGAATGCCTCATTGGATCACAGGCCACCACAGAGATGAAAACCTTGGAGACTAAACCTACTGCCTGTGCTGCTTGGTTAGTCTATCAGTTGTTGCCCCAAGCAGGACAGGCACGCTAAGACCAATGCCTCTAGACAGCACTGGACTCAACATGAACATCCACAGATGTTTCTGCCATGGGCATCTCAGACATGGCACTTTGGTACCTCAGTGCCTCTGTTCTTTTGCTTATATATGGTGCAGGTCTTGCTTTTCCCCACCACTGCATGCAGTGGGAACACAGCCTCCTTCAGTGTGGGAACTGATGTGGCCTCCTCATTATGGTGGCCTATACATTAAAGCACACTTCAAAGTGTGCCTAAATTCTTCTCAGAAAAATTGTTCTTAAAGGATATTAAGAGAATAACCTGCCTATAGGGGTAAATTGCTCCTTAATGCTGTCATTTGGTTAAGCTTCAAATCACACAGGTGTAAGCCCTTTTCTATTTCTTTTCTTGTCCAACAAAATCTTTCTGGTTCCATTGCTCATGTAGATGTCTAACTCACCCACTATACAACATATAAATGGAGTTGTTTTATTGGTTGTAAATATCTTGTTACTCAGTTTCATGTCCCCATGTTTTTATTTTGTTAGAAAGGCAATCTGCCTTACAGCGTTAATTATTTTGTACATTTCTGTCATTCTGTTGCTTCTTTCTCTTCTCTAATCAAAGCATCTCTACACTTGCCATGCTTTCCTTAAGTAACATCCCCTTCTCCCCCACAAATTCTATTCCTCTAACCATTTTTGTCATGTATCTCCCTCGACCTTTAGTATTTCTGCAGTATTGTTTTCAAGCTGGGTGAACAGGAAGGAACAGAGAGGGCATGTCACTGGTTTATGGAATTATATTATATTATTTTCAATATGGTTTTCTATCCTTTTCCTGCTACATTCTATCAGCTGGCCAACACACTTGCTACACATGGAGTGTATGGTTTGGCTACGATCTCTGCTGTGACACTTGTTTTTTCTGTATGGTTGTGATTAATTTAGAGCCAAAACCCACGTCATTCTGAATTTGCCTTCCAACCTGCATTAATTTGCCTTTGTTTGCAAGGAAATTAATTTACCATCAAGCTACCTAGCTTTCTTTACTCCAGCAGAAGTTCCTCCCAGACATCTCATCTATGTCCGTGTCATATCCAAACCTTACCTCCTTAACGTAACACTTATTTTCTAAGATAATTCCTAGTGAGGCTCTTTTCTTTCTTTACAAGCAAAAATTTTGTCCCTATGTTGCAAATATAGGAACGGACAGTGCAACACACTTCGACTGTGCAAGTCAAAAAGCCTTTATTCCTCGTTATCAAGCTGGTTTTATACATTTCTAGTTCAACATTAGTTCTACGTGTTCTCTTCTAATTGGTTCATGTTTATTCTGCTTCGAGACAAGTGACCATCTAGCAATTTACCAACTATGCACTTCTGCTTTGCTCAGATAGACACACATCCTGTATCAGAAAGCGTATGTCCTCATACTGGTTTACCGGCCATTAACTTGTAAATTTCTATTCCTTTAGGGGTAGACTTCCATTTGTCCAAGGTCAATCAGGTTTCCCTCGGACCCGCCGAGGTCCTCCACATCCCTATTTCACGGATTCTTCAAAATTGTCTGAATTAACAGAAGCAGTGCCACAGACACAGTAACTTAGTGCAACAACCTTTTTCCTGAAAGTAAAGAGGAACAGTCAGCATAAATTAAGCAATTTTGATACATTGACAGACTGTATCTTGCTTCAGCCTCTGGTGCTGGTTTTCTCATGAGGATGAGAGTTTTCCCACCTCGTTCCTCAGAAGAGGGTAAGATCTTTGTCCCCCAGCAGGAGAGAGACTGTGAGGTCTGGAAACAACCTCACACAGAATTGCTAGGAAGGATGTTGCTCTCAGAGCTACAAATTCCGCAGGACAGTTGTGAATGTGGCAGTAAAATCTAAGAAGAGTAAGGTTTTGTATCACAAAGAGGAGTTCTGGGCACGCAGAAACTTGGAGACTGATGGCAAAGATGAAGAAACAAGAAACACAGCAAGGGGCAGAGTGGTGAGAGAAGAAGATAAGCTGGCAATCACTTGCATTTTATCAGGTCCAGCTGGGCTCGCTCCCTTTTGAAACGTTCAACTGGAGTATCTCTGTATTTCCTTGCTTTTGATTTGGCTAAACGAGAAGTGATAAAACGGTTTTGTCCCTCCCAGTGTAAGCAGTCCATCCTACAGGTCATTCACTTTGTCCAGAAGGTGAGAGGGGTAACCCCAAAGCAAGCTCCAGCTGCTAGCGCTGCTCCACTATCCTGACCTTTTCTCCAGGATATCTGACTGTTAACACTAGCCTTTGCCCCTGCCTCTCCAGAATACAGGTACTGCTCCAGGTAGGTATTGTCAAATAGAACTGGTCGGGTTGCAACAGGGGTAGGTAAGGAGCAAGTCTTTGCATGGGTGTGGTAAGGAGCAAACACAGACCTGATCTTTTTGTTCCATATGACAAATAAAATATACATTGCCATTCAGGTCTCCAGGATAATTGCTGATTTCAGTGAGGTCTTTGTTAAGATATTTCAAATTATGTGTCAAAACCTATTTCTGTCATTGGAGTAAATTCTGAAAAGCTTTTATACTTCAGCAGAACAAAGTTGCTTATCACCGAATATTATGATAATTTACCCATTTCAGACGTTAGTGCTAGATGTTCAGTCAGGTCATTCCTTAGTTCCTTCAAATCTCTGGATGTTTCCAGTCCCACCCTGGAGACTTTACTGCTATTTCAGTAAACTTCCAATCAGTAAATTTCCATTCAGTAAATTTCCATTTTAAATTTTGACCACTCAGGCTCTGTTATATACTGTAACTTTGCTATACAGAAAATACCAGGTATTTCCCTGGTATATCAGTGACTGACTTTGGCAAATGTTTGGTCAGAATTAGCATGAGAACACAAAAAGTTGCGGTACCCAAATACTGTGATCAGTCTGCAAGTAAAATATGTCTCTGTGTAATCTGTTTCTCATTGTAGTTTTAAAGGTCTGCAACGTTTTAATAGGCTCAACAACCAGAGTAACTCAAGACTAAACTGTGTTGGCTCACCCTGGGGTAACCCCTATAAATGACAAACAAATCAGCATTTCACAGTTAAGAAACAATACCAAGTGTTCTACAAAAGCCCCCAGAAGTTTACTGCAGTGATGCTAACAATGCTAGACTTTAAGGCAGGGAATTTCCTTTTTGCGTTTCAAGAGAAAAAACACCACAGCTGTTTCTCAGTGGATTCCCAGCCAAGTTGCAAAGGTCGCTGACCCAGCCACATGTAACACTAAATACTGCAAATGGTGACTCCCTCAACCAGTGTTTCTCCAGAGTACTATCCAACAATAATTTTCACCCCACAAAGAAGGTATCTATCTAGTTCCCCTCTTGTATTAAAGCCTCCTAAAAAGGGTGGCAAGAATCTTTGGTCTTCTACAGGTTGAAATATCTGCAGCAAGTATTTGTTAACATACTGGTGCGAATAGGGCAAATCTATTCCTGAAAATGTTGTGCATTACCTGGGAAGTGTGAATGATTAAGAGAAAATCCTATCTAAGCCTCAACACTCATTGTAGAATCTAGGGTGTGCTTGATTAGAAACTGCAAGGGTAGTAATTTCATATGCCCAGCAAAACATCAAAGTTACTACACAGCCTAAACAGGAAAGGCACAAGCTAGGAGCTGGAGGAGCTTTGATACTGTGACTCGTACGATGATGGGGCAGCAACGGAGGCCCCATAAGCAAATGTGTGGGCGAAAACCTGTGTGCAGGCCACCCTCTCCCCTTCAGTGCTGTGGGAGCTGCACCAAGTGGCCCAGGCAGCATTTACATTTTCAAGACGCTGGGGAAAACTTGAGGCCAGGGAGGGTCTGAAGAGCAGGCGAAAGGTGACTAGGGCAGCCGACAGCATTCACAGGCATCCCCCATCTGCATTGGACTGGCACCAGCAGGGACCCATGGAGGTGTGGCTTACTGGGAGTGTTAAGCACTGCTGGGAGCTGACAGAAGGGGAAAACCAACTTAATGCCTTTTTCAACAGGACAGTGAAAAAAAGCAGTCACTTGCAGTTATTTCTCCTTGTTTACTAGAAAGTGAGAAAATACAATACTACTGTTCATGGAATGAGTATTTCCCAGGAGATTTTCTCTTTTTAGTACATATTTGTTTATACGGTCTGTATTTTGAAGGGTTAAATTTTTGCATGCCTGAATGGGCATCTATAGCCATGCATAAGATTACCTGGGACCTGTTCTTAGCAGTATGGCTAGATATAGCTGTTCAAGACATTTACCCTTACCCCACGTTTATCCTTAGCTATTGCATGTGATAATTTCTACGTCTGCAGCACTAGTCCTCTATACTCCCAGGCACAGTGATTTTGGGGGGGCAGTCAGTCATGTTTCAGAACTCACTGCAATACTCGGTGCATGGAAGAGGGAGAAAACAGCCGCTTTCATAAAAGAATGGCTGGGTCTGGAAAGAATAGTGCCCAGCTGATCTTGTTGTCATTGATCATAGCAAAGCAAAATGACCATTATAATGTCCACATTTGCACATAGGGAGGGAGGCAAAATGTAAATCAAACTATGTTTGCTGTATTGAAGGGTTATTTCCAAATGTTCCCTCTCTGCTGCAAGATAAACAAATCTTGTGTACCTTTGCACTTAGTTCAGGTGTTCAATGAGAAGCTTTTATTTCAAGTACATTCACATCGACTCTCATTCCTTACTCAAATTACAAAAGATTTGGAGGAGGAAGTGTGTGTTGGTAAACAGAACATCAAAAGCAAAAAGAAAGAAGTACTTTGTCTCATGACGTCTGCCTTTCCTCTCTGTCCAAAGCACCCAGCTTGCCCAGAAGGCAGCTTTATGGGGCAGATGGCAATTTTTGTTGTCTTTCTCATTTATGATGAATGAAGAAAGCCAGAAAGGACTTTGTCTTCAAAATTTTCATGTTAGAAATCCACGTTTTCTTTTCCTCTGTAAACACTATAGAGGTGGAAAGTCAATGAGGGCACACTATAAAGACAGTATTGGAAAAAAAGATATGGACCAACGTTTAAGATTTGGCTGGCTATGCATATAAACCACATTTTTGCGAGGTCTTGGGAATTAGAGAACCCATTTACTCTGCCTGCTGCAGTGCTGAGCAGAGATGCCAAAATAAGTATCAGTAGCCTGTCTGGATACCAGCTGTGATAAAGCTCTGCTGACACAACACAAAACCAGCTGTGCGGATCTTCTCGGACCAATGCAGAGTAGAGGCAGAAGATTTTGTGCCTGTGCGTGCCTGCCTGTGTAAAGACAACCCAAGTCACTCAAGTGCTTCTGAAATTATATCCTTCATTTCTGGAAAACACTATGTATAGATGCATGTATATACACAGGAAATGACAAGTAACTCACAAAACTCTTGAAAAAAGAGCATCATTATTAATATTTGAATCACTTGATAACTTGGGTAGAAAACAATGGAATAAAACCCATCAACGTGAAAAAATATTTAAAACCAAACTGAAATATACTTTCAGCCCCTTATTTATGTATGCCAGAAAAAAAACCCCGCAGTTTTCCCCAGTTGGGGAAAAAATTGATTTCATGTCACTTAAGTCACTAACTTATCATTTAATTGTGAAATTAGATTTCTTTTCTGTTTGCTAGCTGCCCTCCTTTCTCAGGTACTTAACTTTTCTAAAGTTTACCTTTCCCACAGTTTGCCTGTTAATGAACCTTGCCTAGTGACTGATTAGGAGCCACTTTGTCGTCATTCATGTTTCTGGATCTGAAGCTGGGAATCTAGAAGTAACCTACGTAGTTCATCTCCATCACATTTTACTCCATTCTAATTAAAGAAGGAAAGACCACTAGATTACTTTTTATTATCATTATTATTGTGTGCTATAGAGAATAACAATGGAATAGAAAGATGTCATATTCTGACACATAACAAGATCAATTCTTATTTCTTACAGATGGAAAAAAAATTTGGAATAAACACGGACTTTTCTCAGAAATATCCCTGCTTCACACGAAATTAAGCTTTGTGATTAGTAGTCTCACTTCAAACATTGATAGTTCCAATTAATGCTTTTTTTGGTCCTTTTTCTGCTTCCAGGGCTTACAATGACTGAAAAGACTTTGAAAGATCTCTCTTCTATTCCAACATTTCTGGTGGCAGACGTGAGGCAAACCCAGAGACTGTCTGCACAGGATGTGTGCTGTAGAGCAGCTCCGCCACTATGGTCGTGTAAAATGCAGCAATACTCGAGATAGCTGGAAAGACGACGGCTCTGATACTTGAAGTGGCTGGCCTGCAGTAGTACCTGGATTAGTAACTGCCCACCTCAGAGCTCTGTGTTACCCTCTGCCAGGCGACCACTGTTCCAAAGATACTAGTGCCTATGTGCAACAGACAAAGGATGTTGCAGAGCTTCCAGGTTCTATAGCTCTGAAATAAACTTGCTATGGGAGCTTTTGAAAGCTGGGATCAATAGGACTCCCAAAATTTCCAGGTTTCTTGTTTGGAGACATCAGATCAGAATTCTTCGCATCTCTGGGAATCATGGCTGAGCTGGACCATTTGAGCCCAGGGAATTCCAAGTTAAGATTCCTTACAAAGAGAAAACTTTGGGTGCATCTAAAAATAATTTTTGTGGGAAATGTTGCTTCCCACATTCACTTTTTAAGCTAACAGTGAGTGTTTTCCCTCGAGAATTTCCATAAAATTGAAATTTTCAGCCAAAACCAGTGAAATGTTACCAGATCAATTTTTAATGCTATTTACTGTAGAAAAATTAAGGTCACTGAGAAAGGTTAAAGCAGAGGAATATCCAGACTTCATTTCAAATTTTTTTTTGTTTATTTCCATCACTTTGTATTTCAGAACCATTACTGGGAAAGACCGTTCATACCATTTTGAATGCATGATGCTGGTGTGCTATGCAGAGTACTGAGTGCCAAGAATTTGCTCATTATGGTTTTATTTGCTCATTTGCTTTTCAAGTCTCAAACTTTTCAACAACTACAACAAAAGCCACTTATGCCTACATGTCAGCTTTTGCCCTGCACGAACCTGGAAATACCCTTCTTGCAATTGTCTCAGTTTCACCCC
>NW_010422415.1:19916-31707 GCF_000710305.1 Buceros rhinoceros silvestris
AAGATGTCTAGTGGAAAACCCTGAAGGAGTCAGGACTGCCCATGACCCAGTGCAGGTCCATGGGCTACCTCTGCTTGTCTGCAAATGCAGGGAGACCCCATCCAGCCCAGCTCCGGAGGCAGTGCAGCTGGGCATGCCTATCGCCGTCCTTATGTCAATACCTCTTACTGCATATTAGCATGGCCATTCTTTCTAGATTTCTCTGAAAATGAAATTTCCAGCTCAAGTGACTATAGCTGGATATTATCATAATGAATGTAATTCTGCATTTTTCAGCCTCAGAGACCCAAGGCAAAGATTTAACAATGATATCCTTTCCCTGCAGGGATTCCAGCAGGCTGAATCCTCCCCTGAGCTGTCAAAGCTTCAGGTACTGCTTGTGAGCAGACAGGGAGCTGCCTCTGGACTGAAACATGACAGCCATTAAAGGGTACACAGGAGTAGCACAGAGTGATTTGGTAAAGGAACGTGGACAAAATGCTACATCCGATTGAAATAGCAGGAACATTCACAGGTAAGAAGAATGTAATTATCCAAGCTGGAGGCAGGCCAGGATGCCATTCATACTGCAGACTTAGCATTTCTCAAAATGAAATAACAGATGTTTTTGCGAACTTCGGTCAGACACACATTTTATTAATTAAATCTGTAAGAACTACTCTGCCTTTGGCTCCTTTTTTTTCTTTTCTTTTCCAAATAATGCGAGAAATCTGAAATGTCATTGTATGTTTGTGTATGTGTATATATGTATACACACACATATAAATAAATGCATATATATGTATATATACTTGTAGTTATACACATCCATCTTTGGGTTCAGAACAGATTAATTTCCTGAAGTAGATGAAAGGGGAAAAAACTTCTCTCTGGGGCCTCACTATCATCTCTAGTTTCCAGTAGCAAGGGAGCCCTCAGACATACAAAACATGAGAAGATATGCTGGAGGCAGCAGTTTAGACTGACAGGGTGATAGATGAGGTGATCATATAGACTTTGCTACTTTTAACCTCTCAGAGGTAGCAAAATAGCTACAAGGAGGGGGATGTTTGTAGGAAAGACAGACAGGAGGAGAAATTTAGCTAACATACTGAGCAGAAGCAGGTGCACAGCGCTGTAAACAGACAAAACTCAATTCACGACTCTGCAGCTGACTTCTGCAAGACATACCTCATGAATAGAGGTACACATCACTAATTAGGGACTTTGTAATGGGTAACACATGCACAAAACCTTGCTCCCTATTTGAAATTCCTCTACCACCTTTTAAAAGACCTAACAATGGAATATAGGAGGGAAAAGACTTGCTACATTGGCAGAAAACCAAACCAAACCAAACCAAACCAAACCAAACCAAACCACACCAAACCACACCAAACCATACCACACAGGACATTTTTTTTATGTTTCGATTTTTTTTCCAAGAAGTGAATAGAAGCCACCTACATGGTAAGATATTGGCTTTCTTAGAGGCTAAGCAACAGAGCTGACCGGTTCCCTGTACCCAGGAGTGGTATGTTTGTGTCAGGTTGAAGGGCTATGAGACACTATAGCAACAGAAAATTGAAGTCAAATATCTCAGTGTAAGTCCCCCTCCAGCTCTCAGTGACTCAAATAACTACACTAATTGGTCTTCCTCCAGTGACACTGGAAATTTAGTTGGCTCTCTGCCCCCCCAAACTCTCTTTTGCTGATCATAACAGATCATGCACTTTCTTCTTTGTGATGCTATCGTGTTTTGGTGTTTGGGGTGAAAGCAAGCTCTGAAGGCAGTAATTCCTTCCACTTCAAAGGAGGATTCTTCAGGCAGCACCGAAAGAGAAAATCACCACGGAAGATGCCATGTCCCTGCCCTCACCTCTCCAATTACAATATCCAGCTTCGCACTGCAAACTAAACCACTCATTTACATTTTTTCTCAATGAAGAGCAACCTTTTTCGAGGCAGAACAAATGAAGCTAGAACATTTATCTTTTTCTCGAGTCTTATTTATACAGGTGACTAGAAATTGGATAGGTTCTTTGGTAAATAAAAATAAATTAATTAAAGAGCAGAAACAGTCTTATTCTTTCAGCCAGGGTCATTAGTTTGATTAGGCTGAACATGAACATAAGGAAAAAACAGATATTTTATCTCTAAGCCACTCAAGCTAGACCAGTTATTATTGTAACTTGACATGAGTAAATGCAGCAGTATTTCCAAATCCAATGTTCCCACTTAAAACTGATGTTGAAAAATGGGTAATAGTTCAAAAGAGCTACATGAATCAGTGAATGAATGATCCATAAAACACGCTTGGTGGTGGGAAACTTGATACACACAATCTATCTGCTTTATCTGAAAGCAAATCAAAAGGGAAAAGTCTGCTGATAGCAGATGATTCTTTAAGGAAGCAAAAGGCAGCAGACTTCAGGGTGGGAATTTCATCCTGGTTGCAAAAGATGAAAAATAAACATTGTCAACAGTAGGGGTGATTAGTACTGAAGCACCCCACTGAGGACAGGTTTACCTGGTTCAGTGCAAAGCCTGTCAGATATTCCCAGAAAAGTTCCACACACACAGTGGCTAATTTATGTCTTGGTGCCAGGCCAGGATGCTCTCTCAGGTGTTGCATTGACATGACACTGGACATGGCTCAGCAGCCTGGTATCTCCAGGTTCTCACAATCTTTCTGGCCCTGCTGCTAAGCCTGGACTAGTCCTCAGGGATGCGAATCTCTCTGCTCAGCTCTGCTTTGTACCATGCTGGTTTAGCCTGAAGTTTTCAAGCCAAGGTGGATACTCTTTGAAATGGTACCAATACGCAAGTTGGGCTGCAATTCGCGCTGAAGTAGTTTTCGGTTCAGGTTCAGTTTGAAAAACAGTGGTTCAGATTAGTTCTTGGTTCAAGCTCAGTCAAGTTCTCTTGTGAATGTAGAGGTTCTAACTCACCATATTTGCTGGATTTAACTGAGGATTTAACTGGAGATTATCCAATGCTCTGCAACTGCCAATGTCCTCTGTAGCAGTGACAACATGGTGAGGGAATGCATGTGGTCACAGTGAGCCAGGGTTGCTGGGCTACACAGTGAGGAACAGTTCCTCCTTTTCCTCCCTCTCCCCAAGCCTTGTAACACAGGAAAATCAAGTAGGACACCTAGCACTGTGCTGATTTTTACCTTGTTCCTTCCCAATGTGGCGAGAACTATTTGGGTCCACCATAAAAAATTAATGCAATCCCCACTTGCATGGAGGATGTAGGCCTTGTATCTAAACACAGACAAAATTTATTTAGAAAATATTGAGAAACCTAGTTGTTTACTCCAGGAAACCAGGAGGTAGCCTGGCTGAGGGGACAGTGCACATTCCATTAGATGTGAGAGATTTGCAAGAGTAACCACAGATCAAATTCTGTGTATATGTGTCAGAGTATATAACTAGACTGAAATCATCTGTTAATGTTTGTTTTCACCTAAGTAGAGTCAACAGTTTAAAGTACTCCTAATTGCTAAAGAGTCATTGCTGGGTTCTAATTATCCTGAGATCGGATATGGACCTAGTGGTTGTATGATATATCTCTCTCCCAAACGTGCAGTTTCCTTGGAAGCAGAACTTAAAACAAACTGGTTCACATGCACAACCATTAATAAGAAGAATTTGTTGAGTTAGGTAAGTGCCTGGGACAGATAATGAACCACAAAATCATTGAGGTTGGCAAGGATCTCTGGTAATAATCTCATGCAACCCCTTGCTCGAAGGAAGGTCAGTTAGAGCATGTTCATGGACATAGACAGTTGTGTTTTGCCAGTCTCTAAGGACTGAGGCCCCACAACCTCTCTGGACTAAACTTGTTCCAGTGTTTGACCACTTTCAGAGTTAAGAAAAGACATTTTTTGCTTACACTGAAATGGAATTTTCCGTATTTCAGTTAGTGCCTGTTGTTCTTGCCCTTCCACTGAATTCCACTGAGAAGGGTCTGCTTCTGATCAAAGTCAGTAAGGAGACCACCACCTGAATTATCACCTGGTTTAGAGCAGTGCTGGAGTTGGCTGGGGACAGCCACAGCATGGAGGCACCCTACATATGGAAGACCTGCCTTTTCCCCTGACTGACTTGATAGTCATCCACTCCACCCTTTCTTGTAAAGCACCGTGAGACCTGTCCAATTCCTGTTATATATTATTGTCAGGCAAAGCCTATAGGAAGAGGTGATGATTCCTATCAAGCCAGCGGATATAGCTGAGAGAAAAATCACCCATTTTGAGCCATCAGCCCTTTCACGGGATTGTTCTTTCTCACTGGAATTGGAAGTGAGTGGAAGATTTTGCCCTTACTCCTCAATGCAGCTGCTTAACTCATACCTGAGCCATTCACTGTAAAAAATCTACAGCTTCTTGTTTTCCAACACAAAATGAGCAAATCTGTTTATTGTAAGAAGTCATGAAAGGTGTATTCAAAATAGAATAAAGGACCAATTATGTTATTCATGGAAAAAAAATGTGTTTGATCGGACTTGCAAGAACTAATTCTGGTGCAGTCCCATGGGTAGCTTGAGTTTTCCACTTTTTGTCTCTAGTGGCTGAGTGAGACTCAGAGTGCCAGAGGGATCTACTTCGACTGTTACGAAATGTGAGATGGAAATCAACACAGAACACTCAAATAACTTTAAGTCTTATTTGGCATCTACTATATTCCTCTGTTCCAGTTATATGAAATTGTATCTTAGATCCGTGTGTTATGCTGGTCCAATCCTTGTTCAGTAAAATGACAATGATTTCTATGGAAATTTTGTCTGAACTTTATCTCAAAGCAGAAAGGCTTTAATTCTGCATATATGCAACCTAATGCAAAATAACCAACAGCTGAGCAGACATCAGGTTAAATTTCAGGTATGGTACCTTCTTTGGCATGATAACAGAGTTTCCTGTTGATATCAGCACAAATCCTCTTCAGATCTAAAGCACTGGTATTAAGGAGAGTTCAAGCTTAAGAAGAAACATATGTCTCCGAAAGAACGTGATTCCAGAATCCTATGGTGACCAAGTTTATCCTTTCTTTCTTTCTTTAATTTAACCCTGTTTCTTCATACACCTCTTCTGGTCAGAGTTAAGCCCAGAAATACCAAGTGAGCCACGCTTCTCATGTAATCCTTCACTAAGTCAGATCTTCAATAAATGGATCTGTCAGCAGAGAACTGTTCAGTCATGTTTGTCATTGCTAACAAATGCATCTCAAGACATACCCTAAATGCAATTTCAGTTCAGTTCAGAATGATGAACTGACTGTGGTGTAGACCCTGGCTTATGGATCAACACTATGTGGATCTCAGAAGGTTCTGTCCAGCTTAGAGAAGCAGGCAAAGTACAAATTTCTTCAGACTTTGTCAGAACGCACAGACTTGCAAATTGGGCTAGAAATCTCAGGAGAACAAGTTTACCTGAATATGTTTTGGCAGCAGTCTGGAAGAAATATAGGAAGAGAATTGTCTATTATGGGGCAGTTCAGCATCTCCACTTCCTGTTTCCAAGATGGGAAGAGCCACTTCAGTAGGCAAGTTTCAAAGACACTGACCAAGGCAGAGATGTCTGTCAGGGAAGGCAAGAGCAGGACACCTTGTGAGCTACTCTACAGAATGGAATTGCCCAGTGTGTGGCAAACATGTAAGCACCCTAGAGATTTTATGCGGGGACATAAAAGAGCAAAAGAAATTTGGCTTCAAGTTAGGCAGCAGCTGAACAGGAGGCTGAAGGATCAAAATTTTGGACACAGACAAAGTGTCAGTCTCTAAATGTAGCTACTGGTGCCTAGGAAGAGATTAATTTAAATTTGCTTATCAGATGTATACTAGAAGAAAGGCACTTTCGGTTCAGAGTAGGATTTAGCAATTGTGCATGTTCAAAGAAATATCAACAGACCAAAAATATTTTTTGAATTGGATGCTAATTATTCTGGTGTGTTACTGTAGGTATTAATGAGAACACAAAGCATATAGTTTAAAGTAATAATTAAAAAGGCATGTCTTGTGAGTGAGATGGGGGTCATATTCTATCAGTAAAAGTATAAATATATGCATTTTTGGAGAGGCAGAAAAAGCTTGGATATTTGACACTGAAAAAGAAACTAGCTTGAATGAAAATGGAGCCTGGGCAAAAACGAGAAGATTTTTTGCATATTTTATAGTCTTTCTGTGAGCAGGTTACAATATAGTGAACCTCTTATTAGTTTAAAGATAAACTAATCATCAAGTTATTTTTACATTTTGCGCATGATGCTAATCATGCTTGTAGCTTTATGGTTCTGAGTACAATGACTTTTTTATTTCCAGGATTCAAGCAATGCTTTTATAAACTTGTCTCATGCTTATTTTTTTATAAAGCTGCACAGAAAGGTCAAAGAAAGGGTTGTCTTTTATATTATGACAGCCCCCAGTGGGTTAAAGAATAAAAGTGGTTTATAAATAAAAGCTTCTTTCATCTGTCCTTTGATCCTCCCCTAACAAAACCTCAAGCAAGTATTTTGCTTGACATAGTCATAATTTCTCATTATTTTCAAAATATCTGCAAGACAATGTCTTGATCTTCAGTTATGGGTACACTCTGCTGGGAACAGAGAAAGGAGTTGATCGTGCAGGGAGGGAAGAGGCCATACACTACTTCTCTCCAAGATTTTTGGCTCCCTGGCCCTTCAGAAACTGGGCTAGTGACTAGACCCCGTACATTTCAGGGCAGGTCCATAGCTGGACCCAGCTGGAATTCTCTTCAGAAGTTGTGTATCTTAGCCACATCCTTCACACCTGACTGAGCTTCCAATGTGTCTCTGTGCCAAGCACCATGAAAATAAAAGTCCTTCAGGGTAGTCCTGGACATTTGTGCCAGGTGATCTAAGAAGTTTGTGCCATCGGGTGTCCTCCTGGCATCTCCGGCAGAAGAAATGGGAGGTACATCACATCCATGCCTCTGCCTCCATAGTCACCTACTCTGTTTATGATCTGGCCTGTGGTAAGGCATTAACATTCTGTGGAGAATGGCAGCACATTGAGAAGGTGACCCACAGACCTTTCCCAGACTCCACCACGGATATGGGATGGACAGTCAGAGGCGGACGTCCTGCATCAGGCTGTGAGTCCCTGATGCACAGGCAGAGCAGGGCTCCACACGTAAAGCCAACAGTTTCAGCTTCTTATTTCTGTGGGCTGGGAATAAGAGGGCCTTTAAAATGAGGAGAAACATCCATCTTTCAGAACTCTAACCGGGCTATGTGAAATAGCGTGGCCAGCAGGAGGAGGGAAGTGATTGTTCCCCTGTACTCAGTGCTGATGAGGCCACACCTTGAGTACTGTGTCCAGTTTTGGGCCCCTCACTACAAGAAGGACATTGAGGTGCTGGAACAGGTTCAGGGAAGGACAATGAAACTAGTGAAGAGTTTGGAGAACTTGTCTTATGAGGAGCGGCTGAGGGAGCTGGGACTGTTTAGTCTGGATAAGAGGAGGCTCAGGGGAGACCTTATTGCTTTCTACAACTACCTGAAAGGAGGTTGCAGGGAAGTGGGGGTCGGTCTCATCTCCCATGTTAAGAACAACAGGATGAGAGGGAATGGCCTCAAGTTGCGCCAGGGGAAATTTAGGTTAGATTTCAAGAAAAATTTCTTTACAGAGAGGGTTGTAAAGCATTGGAACAGGCTGCCCAGGGAGGTGGTGGAGTCCCCATCCCTGGAGGTGTTTAAAAGCTGTGTGGATTTGGTGTTGAGGGACACGATTTAGGGAGGCAGTGCAGGGTGAATGGTTGGGCTTGATGATCTTAAAGGTCTCTTCCAAGCAGATGATTCTATGATTCTATGAAATAGAAATAGTTACTCTCATTCATTGAAACAGATGAAAAAAAGAAAATTTTAAAGGACTACTTTTAACTCTGTCAATAAATTATTTTTCATATTTAGCATTTGAAATTTTAATCTGCTTGTAGGTTGTTGTTTACGCTCAGACTATGTGGGGTTTGTTTAGTACTTTTTCTCTAATTAAACTTTACAAATGTATAATTAATTTTCTTTTATTTAAAACACTTTTCCTGCATAGAAGTAATTCCAGCTGATGATTAAAAACATTCTTTAAGAGGCAATGACAATATATTGATTGCATAGAAATTGAATGGCAAGAAATATGTTTTTAATTATTGTTATTTTATTAAAGGACAAGCACTATCTTGTTAAATCTAAATTGGATGTGCACTGAGGAACACTAATGCAAACCATTCCAAAAACAAAATTTAAACATGCATTGGTATGTAATAAAGCTTTCATGTACAATAGAGATGTTTTACTAAAAGGTCTTTCAACTTCTGAGCAGACTGACATGTCAGTATTCTGTCATCTGAATTCACGGTAATGTCCCCTGCATAAAGTATATTGCTTTAAAAAGTCTGATCCTTATTTCTGTTGGGATCACATGTTTGTGTAGCTCCATTAACTTCCAGGCTACTGCTTCCAGTTTATAACAGTTCAAAACAATAATTGTGCCGGAAATGCTAAAACCATCCAGCTAAAAAGTAGTAGGGTAGACATAAACAATCAAACATTGACTCCAAAAATGCATTTCAATGTAATTAAATTCCTATGTACAGCAGAACGCCACTTGTCTTGACCCCCCCTTTCTTTTTCTCCCCATGCAGATGTTCAGATGTTATTGGGATTCAGAACAGCTGGAGACGGCTGTGGTCAGCATCATGGACCGAAGTTCACCCTCTTCACCCTGCTAGCATTTGACTGCAACCTGGGTTTCCAGTACACAGAAAAGTTTTCTTCCTCTTAAATTTGTTTTTGGTCCAACACGCATAACAGGCCAATTGGAAGCAGCTCAGTCCTATTACAGCTGCTGCTTCTGATACTCTCATGCCAATAAGCAGATTCTCTAAACCTGTCTTTCACCAAAATATCTAGCAAAGCCACAATGCCCATATATATGTGGCAAGTTTGTTTGTTTAGAGCAGGGACAGTTGCTTGGGCTTTCACTCAGTTGGTGTTGATTCACTCGTCTAGTTCCAGAAAAAAAAACCAAGAGCATTTGGTTATTCTTTAATGAAGGGAGGCTATTAGAACACTGATGTGAGTACAAACACCTCAACCCGCAGCAGCAGTAGGTTTGTCCAAGACATACTGGAATACAAAAATGAATTTCCCATGTTTACTTGGAATAAACTCTTTTCTGCAATAAGTCCTATTGAAGTCCTAATGAACACGATTCAGAGTGAGAAGTTTAAGGCACATAGACATGACAAAGCTGATTTTTTTGTTCAGAAGGGAAGTTAATGACTTCCAATTGTTTGGTGTTTCACAAACAGCTCTCTTAAAACTCTCAGCTGGAGGTTCAGCCTTCTGATGCTGGGGAATAGATGCCAACATCAGGGCACTTGTGTGCAGGGCCCTAGTGGCAAGATCAGTTAAAATTTTTCCTATTGTCCTGATGGTTATTGGGATATAGATACTTCACTGGAAATTAAAGTAATTGCATTTGGCCAAGGATGAGAGTATCAAGGGTGTGTGCCCAGGTCCTACTCTCTCGTCATGGAGGTGACAACATGCAGTGGAGAGGGCTGCTATGGCATGAAAAGGAAGGGGAGATGCTGGCAGCTCTTCACAGCTTAGTGAACACACTCAATTACTCCTTGGCAACTTTTTCTTTTGCTGCCCAGGAAGGATACAAGTGGGCAGAAAGGAATTAGTGCTCTGGTAGACATTTGCAATGGTAGACATTTGCCATAGCACATTTTGACATCCTTGGGAAGGCAAGATAGTGAAAGTGTGCTCCCCCAGCTCCTTTGCTGTAATGCCAAATCTGATTTATGGATTGGAAACTGGATGACAATGCATAATGTACTGGAACATTCCCTAATCCTCATCCATAATTTACATTTTCCATTCAATTTAGCTAATCAGTATCTTCTTTCTTTAGGTATATTTGAGAAAAACAATTATAATGTAAAATAAGCCAAATCATGATTTCATGCTGGAAAGTATACTCTGAAATCAGTGAGAGCTCTTCTCAAGTTAAGGCCCAGAACATTTTGCCTTAAAATAGAAAAATAGGAGTGTAAAGCAACATACCTTCCAAAATACCAGTTGACTGGCTAAGGCATTAAGCAAATCGCCTCCAGAGTTTCTCTGCCTTTAAAGTTAATTTAAAGAGTCCAGCTGGTTAGTAAGTTAGAAGAAGTCCAATAGTTTGCATACAGTTCTATGTATACTTGCATACAATTGCCTTTTCCATCTGAAAGAAACACAAGTTTCATTCAGTAATTGATGACCAAAAAAAGCTCATTTTAAAGAGAATTATGCTCAAATGATTAACACTGAGGAAACCAAGCCATTTTATTGTTGCTGGCCTTCACACCATACCCGAACAGTATGCCAAGCACAGATGACACTCTATAACAAATGTGAATCCTCAAAAACTATACCCCGAGATGTCTTGGACTGCCTGCCTTAATTAAAGGCACTGAGGTGAAGTTCTTTGCAGGAGATATTCTACCAGTAATTAAAGAGCATAGTAACTGAGATTAAAACTGATAAAGTTTCTGTGACTTTGCCTGAAAAGGCTTATTACTAATACAAAATTAAACTCCTTTGCCATCAGCTAGCAAAATCCTTCCCAGACCTACAATGTTCCAGTTTCGTAGAACGAGCATATTCCAGTAACAAGAACACTTTTTCAGCTAGGAGAAAACAGTTTTTCAAATTTTGTTTCTATTTCACTATATTGAGAGGGCTTACTGTGCTCAGAAAAGGAAAACAGAGACACAAGAGATCAGGTCTATCTGTAAGTAAATTTATGTCCATTTGAATTCCATGAAATCACTACTATCAACAAGTCAACCACTCCTATGAATGTTACTAGAGTTCTGAGATGGGTTTATGCTAGGATGAGGTAGCTACATGGTGAAGCTATGTAGCTGAACTTGTCTAGCCTATGTATCCTTGAAACCTTCTCAGAAGAGCTTGTTAAACACATTACTGTTACGCAGAGGCCAGTGTCAGGGTATTGAAACCTCATTTTGAATGAAGTATTCCTCCGTCAGGCTCCATATGAACAATGAATGAAGCACACTCCCGGAGGCTAGGCAAGGTAAAGAAGTTCTGGAAAGAAGGTAGAACCAGTAAAAGACCCACCAGAGTTCAAGGCACAGACCTTCAGAAGGCTATTTCAAGCCATGGGCTCTTCATTTTGTGTGGTCATTCACTTAATCTTAAAAAAGCTTTAGAAATGAGCACACCACAGCTGACCACTGGTAACCACCACTTCCTGGGAAGCACAGAAACATCCGCTTTGGTGCATGCATCTGCAGGCAATGGGTGGCAGCCAAGAGGAAGGCAGCCAGACAATACTTTTGTTGGGGATAACAGTGGCGGCCAGGGCAACGCGAAGTTTTCAGTATTGTTGGTTTCAGCCAGAAGAAGGTAGCTATGAAACTGTAGTCCAGAAATCTCAGAAGTACTCAAGTGAGATGGAAGAATACATTGGTTTTAAACAGAAGCACAGAAATTGCTTGAGGTCAAAAAAGCACAAAAGGGGTTGAGGTCACAGTGCCAATCTTGCAAATCTAGGGCGGTACCCCAAGATGAAGGACTAGATTTCCCTAGATTTCAGGGCTGCATCCCTGAAGGGGATGAGTAGATGGGAATTGGGAACAGGAGTGACAATTCAAATCAAAGCTACCAGGGGGTCAAGACTTATCATTTGATAACAAAACAGGAAACCATGATCACATTGGACAGCTTTGGAAAAATTTGGTGAAGCAAAGCTGTCCTGGGTTAGCCAAAACTTC
>NW_010422416.1:0-2460 GCF_000710305.1 Buceros rhinoceros silvestris
TCGCCTTTCCATTTCCCAAAACCCTCAATACTTCTTCGGTTTTGTTTTGTATTTAATATTTCTCTGTTTGCTGTGTTATTAAAGTTTGTTTCAGTTTTCCAAAAAAAGCATATTAGAGGTCTCATGAATTCTTTTCTCCCTTTCCCTGTTTCTGCTGGAATAGGGGAAGGTATTATCATTACCGGACCTTGGCTCAACCTCAGCCAAACCGGTGACAGGGGGTGGGTTTGTTTGTTTATTTTATATTTGTTAACTCAAATGTAAATAACAGAAAACTTCCTCCCACTGCAATTAGAAATTCCTCCTGGTAATGTGTGCCGAAAGCATATGCTGATGTTCTCCTCTTAATTGGTTGCACTATTCTGCTTCTGGCCTTCATCACAAGTATTGAAAAAGTTGAAGCATGGGGAATGGTGCACTCTATGAAACATAAGGTGAGTGTGAAAAAGCAAACAGATTTTACCTTAGGGTACGGACTTTTTTCAGATATTCTCATATAGAAAAGTCACCTAGTAGCTTCTAATAATGCATAGCATGTTTAAGTTGCATTATGCAAGGCTGACTCGCTGTAATTAAGAAATAGATGTTATTATAGTGGTTTTAGTTTTGTGGGAAGAAAAGGATAGCTTGACCCAGAGGATGTAGAATGATCTCAGTTCTGCTTGCATAAATACACTTAGCAGAAAGATTTGATTCCCAAACACTGGTTTACAGGCATTGACATTTACAATCCAGATTGTTTTTAAAAAATAGTTAAGGGATGGCTTGAACATGGTGACCTGTGTTCTTAATCTTTAAACTTTAGGTTCCCAGGGAGTTTAATGAGGCTTAGCTTTGCTTTCCTGCAGATGTTATGAAAAATGCAAGTTAAAAGAAAACTGTGTCAAAATCTGTTGCTTTTCTTCCAGACTAAAGATCCTGTATTGAGCTGGTTAGTCAGTGCCAGAATTAGCCAGCATACCTCCAAGTTTTCTACAAAAAGTGTAACGTAGTATAGTATGAAGAGTATGACTTACGGGTATCATGTACGAAAACTACAACATAAAATATTTTCCATTTTGATATAGCTAGATTTAAAAGGAACCCCTCAAAATACTCTAATCCTTCTTCCTTACTAGGAAACTGGACACTTACAACAGCTCCATAATTGTCAGTGAAAGCAACTCATACCTAAGGTGCGAGGAAATTAAAAAAAAAAAAATCAGGTAAAAGGAATCAATTGTTCATGTTCTGTTCCAAAAATTTAAGTATCTCTTTAAATTAACCTAAACAAATGATCTGAGAATTTGATAATAACACGTCAGTTAATTTTTTTTCCCATGGTCAAGATAAAACAACCAGCATTAAACTATTTCACTTGCTGAGTAGCTTCCTTTGATTTGAATGCTCAGGAACTTGCGAGATCCTAAAAGGAAACTTTTTTGTTGCAGCCATGATCAAACCCTGGAACAGGTTAACAAGGGAGATTGTAGCATCTCCATTCTTGGAGATATTGAAAACTCATCTGGACACAGTGGTAGGCAACATGTTGTAGCTTCACCCACTTGAAGCAGGAAAGTTGAACTAGACTTCCAGAGGTCTCTGACAGCCTCAGCCACTATGTGATTCCACAATAATTAGGAAAAAATTCTATTGTCCAGCAACTGTAATGCCAAGAGTGATACTGACCTTGACAGGAAAATGAAAAATTCTGTTAAGGTTTGACAGGTTTCATCTTCTAATGTGCCTTAACATGGTTAAAAATCAAACACAAAGCGTCTTTGGTACAGCTTTCCTCCCTCCTTATTTCCACATGCGAATTAGTTTCTCCATTCCTCGGATTGTTCCATCAGTGTGCAATGATTCTCACTACTTAATCACTGATGTAAAACATCTTGTCCCTGCTTACCGTTTTTGGGTTTTTTTCAAAATTTTTCATTTGTAATCTGCAGAAGAGTTTACATATAAACCAAATGTGTAGGCAGCTCTACCAAGGACCTGTGGTTGTAATTCTAACAAGAATAGTTGCTGATAAAAGGTGTCTAGATGATTAAAGGTATGAAAAGTATTTTTGTTGAAGGTATGATGAAAGAGGCTTTGACAATTCAGTCCTGAAAATGATAGTTTAAGAGCAGTGACAGAGATCTGTAGAATCATGCTTTGCAGAGAGAAAGTGAATAAAGATGACCTTGCTGACTGGTGTTGTCCAATGCAGGAACCAGGATTTACCAAAGAAAGTCGTTAGGAGCCAGGTTTAGAGCAAATGGAGGCTGCTACCTGTGATATCATTCTTTGTCAAAGGATGCTGCAGATAGTAAAAATTCTTGTGAGTTTAAGGGCAGATTGAACAGGTATATAAAGAAAAAATCCATTGGGGATTGCTCCATCAAAGGAAAACTTCCTGATTCAGGAAATAGTAACAATGAGGTTCTTATCTCCTCAACAAGGTTTTATGCTTCCATTTACAACCAGGAGAGACTG
>NW_010422417.1:0-348 GCF_000710305.1 Buceros rhinoceros silvestris
CTCAGCCTTGCCCTGCTTCCCCCAGGAGCTGCGTGATTTGCTGCAGCCACCCAGGCTACAGCAATGGCTGGATCCTTGTTTCACCTTCTTGAGCTCGTGGGGTTTTGCTGCCATTTCTTGGCTGCTCTAATTTTTATCTGGGGCTCGGTGTCAGAGCCATAAAATAAATAGCTACGTTCTCCTCTTAAGCGTCAAAACCCTCCAGGTGTAGGTGGGTTACTGCGTCCCTGCCCGCCCTCCCTAATTAACTGTTGCTTAGCAAATCCGGGTTTACTGACCTGCCCTAATCTTCCTGTGCATGGCAAGCCCTTCGGCTGGTGCTCCTGCCGCTCCGCCCCTCTTCTCCCC
>NW_010422417.1:432-2451 GCF_000710305.1 Buceros rhinoceros silvestris
GCTGCTGCTCCTGCCGCTCGCCTCTCCTGTCCCCCGTGAGCCCGTATCATGTTCACAGCCCTGGGCGTGTGATGGAGTTTGGTACCTGGGAAGCAGCATCCCCCTGCACAGGGCTGCTGAGGTTGTTTTCCTCACCAGCAGCAACCTCCGTGCCCATGCTCACATTGCTCTCACCGTCCCCCCACATCCTGCTTCCCCTCTTTCTTCCTCCCATTGACCGTCTGCTGGTCGGATTATTTTTCCCCAGATGCCGCAGTCTGCAGTTTTCCCAGGTTGAATCTGCCTGGGTTTGTTCTCCTAATCTCTTTAGTCCCTTTTGTGTTATTTCTGCCCTCGCTGATCTGTTGAGCATCGTCCGCAGACTATATTAATGCACTATTTTCTTGGTATCGCACTAATGAGAACTCTGAGAGTGTCTGTGCGTGCAGTCCTGGGTACTCGGGAGGCACTGGAACTCCATGGCTGCTTCTGCGGCTCCAAGTGGAACCAGCTGGAACCAGTATGGAACCAGTTGAATGGGAGCCAAGGTGCACTGTTGATGCTGGACCATATGCTCTGCTGGTCCCTGTGTCCTGCAGCCCATGGGCAGCTCTTGACCCCGCAGCGTGCCCGGGGATGCACCGCAGGCGAGAGCAGAGCTCACGCTTGGCCACCTGCCCCCACTGCTATCGCTCCATCTCTTCCCGCTCGGGAGGCATCCTGTTCTTTCGGAAGGATGGGGGAAATGGAAAAGGCTCCACCTCTTCCTTGGGCAAATACAGCTCCTCTGAGTTCATATCCTGGAGAGCGGAATAGCCAGGTCCCAGCAGGGACGGTGACTTCACCTCCCGGTAACGCATTTCCCCAGCCAGCTGGGAAAGGAGCCCTTGTATCTCCGAAGGAGCCGCCCGGCTTCCCCCACCCGAAGCCTTTCCCAGCTGTTTCCACGCGGGCTGGGGGATGCAATTTCAGCTCTGTGGGAAGGGGTGTTTCCGCTGCCCCTTTCCAGGTGAGCCAGGCTGGGGCGCACCGCTTTGGGGTGGGCAGCTGGTGTGAACACACAAATTACTGCAGGGAAGGGGAGCGAACGCCGTGCATCCCACCGTGCAGCTGAGATCCTTCTGGGGGCCTGACACTCAAAGCGGGAGCACGTGTTTGGCTTTTGCAAGGGGCGAATCCAGCCCCAAAGGACTCCTGTGATGCTGTTTCCCTCCCTTTGGTATTTGCCCCTTCCACCCCCTCTGCGGCCATCAAACCTTGGGGGTGAGAAGCGAGAGCTGCACCTTCTTCCCAGCTGTGTGGATGGAGACAGGGTTTCCGACTCTGCTTTTCCTTCCATTGTTCTGGGAGCCTTCATCTTGAACAAGCTGCCTGTTTTTTCCTGCTTTGCTTGTGGGGGAAGCAGCAGGGGGAAATTGGGGGTCTGGCTGGGGGTCCCAGGGCGGCTGGGCTCAGTGGGGATGTTGTCCCTGCTTCCTCCTGCTGCCAACCTCTTTAAAAAACTTTGTTGTTGGATTTTCCCTGGGAAAAAGGCTCCCAGGTGACTCTACGGTTCTGCTGCTGTATCCCCAAACCCTCCCCTTTGCCTGTCGTGGATCCCCAGCCCAGGGAGGAAGGCAGGTGCCTTGGACCCCTCAGCCCCCTCTGCCTTTGCCATTCCCTACCTTCACCATCATCCGCCGTCATATCTGAACACGCTGAGGGGTGGGAGAGCTCAGAGAAGGAGAAAGCACAGATGAGGAGGGAGGCAGAGCTGCCAGGAAAGACTTGGATGTGCCGTTGGCAGAGACAACTTAGTGGCAGGTACAGCTTGGCGTAGGATTTGGGGCTCAGGCCAGGGATACGTGGTGGAGGCTGCTGAGGTCAGAGACAAGCAGTCCGTGTGTTGGCGTGGGGACGCTCGCAGCGCAGGGGGGCTGTGTCCAGCCCTCGAGGTGCTGGGAGGAGCTGCCGGGAGTTCAGCTCCTGGCAGGCGGCGGCACCTGCTGGGTTCATTCCAGCTGGACCCAGGCTGCCGAAACCAGGAGAGCGGGGCTTGGG
>NW_010422417.1:2594-2995 GCF_000710305.1 Buceros rhinoceros silvestris
AGCTGGCGCGCAGCGTGGGCAGCGGCACGGCAGGCAGAGCCCTGGCCATGTCCCGTGGTCTCGCACTTGGGTTTGGTGGGTTTCTCAAGGGATGAAGACACCAGTCACTCTCAAGAAGTTGCTAGATGCTGGTGTAAGGAAAGGTAAAGGGCTCCCTGCCGTGTTGCACTCTCCCGTCGCTGCCTTTACCCTGTGCTGATGGGAATCTGCCTCCCTGATTGCATCTTCCCTGTCTCTGCTAGTTAACCCAGTGGCTTTGCCCCAGTTGGACGCACCCCACGGTGCCTGGCTGCATGGAGGACCTGTTTGTCGGCGTTGGTGGGGAGCCTGTTCGCAGGGGTGCCGTGAAGCCTCGAACCGTGGCACAGGATCTTTGCGGGCAGGAATGGACCCGCGCCGTT
>NW_010422417.1:3303-4314 GCF_000710305.1 Buceros rhinoceros silvestris
CTTGGCTCTCACCCAGCCTCCATTCCAAGCTTGCTGAGCTGAGCTTGTGGCTGAGCGCTTTCGCTATTGAATCTCTTCTGAACCTATTGGGAAAGTGCTCCTGAAGCAGCCGGTTTGCTGAGAGGCTGCGGCCGGGAGGAGTTGGCTGTGGGTGGCCACAGCGGACGTGCCTGTGGATGGGAGGGGTGACAGGAAAGGGTGATTCCTGCACAAGAGGTGTGAGCGTCACGTCTTCAGGTCTCAATTTTGGGTGAGACATCGAGTCCCTGCTGAGCCCCAGCACGAATCCACTGTACGCTGAGGCAGGGCCACCCCAGGCCATTGGCACAGGTTGAGGCTGGCCAGGGCAGGTCGGGTGAAGCTGCCACCTCCTGTCACCTCTGCCTCCAGCCCATGAGGCTGCCACCACCACCACTGGAGACGGCTGGTGCTCTGCGGGTTCGCAGCTGATTAGCTCCTCCAGCTGGTTTACTGGCTTAGTGGTGCCCGTCCCCAGGTGGGTTTCATTTTCCCCAGAGGGTGTGTGCATGTGTTTGGTGTGCTCTGAGCAACGCGGTTCTCCCAGCACCCAGGGCAGCAGGGTGGTGCTCCCGCAGTGCCCAGAGCATCCCTCTGTGCAGGGCAGTGCAGGGGTGCTGGTGATTCAGCGATGCTCAGACTCACGGTGCGGGGAGGCTCATGGCACAGGGATTCTTGTAGCCAGTGGTGCAGGGATGTGATTTTCCAGGGAAGGAGGAAAGGACAAGGGTCTGTGACCTGGGACCAGCAGAAAGGGGTGTTTTTTCAAGGTGTCTCTGGCAAGGAGGTTGTTCTCCATTATAGATCTGCCTGTCCCGTACAGAGGAAAGGTTGCAGCGGAGGAGCTCAGCTGTGGCCATGGAATCGGGAGGCTCACAGCAAAAGCACTGCTTTCCATCTGAGAGCCAGGGCAGGAGTCTCCGGGGGTGCTCTGGGGGCGACACGGGCTGTTTAGGTATTTCCTTCCCAGCCAAATCCAGGCAAGTGCGCGTC
>NW_010422418.1:0-355 GCF_000710305.1 Buceros rhinoceros silvestris
CGACGAGCAGGAGCCCTGCGCGGGGAGAGGGGGGACATGGGGACACGGGGACACCCCGGGGACATGGGGACACCACAGGCATTGGAGGACACAGGGACAAGGGGACACCACAGGGTCATGGGGACATGGCTGACGTGGGGCCATGGGGACACCGTGGGGACACCAGGACATGGGGGTGCCATGGGGACACAGGGACATGGGGACACGGGGATATAGACACACCATGGGGACACCACGGGAACACAAGGACATGGGGACACGATGGGGACATGGGGACACGGGGAATTGAGGGCAGGGGGACACAGGGACGGGGGGACACAACGGGGACATGGTTAGGGGGGGAACAGGGCGGCCA
>NW_010422418.1:529-1102 GCF_000710305.1 Buceros rhinoceros silvestris
TGGGGACACAGGGACAGACTGGGACGAGGTGGAGCGGTGTGATGGGGACGAACTGGCCTGCTGGGTACTGGGGGCCAGGCTGCAACTGGTGTTGGGGACACTGGGGAGGCGAGACAGCCTGGACTGGGGACACTGGGGACCATGGGGACAGCGGGACTGGGAGCACCGGAGGCTGTGGGGACGGCTGGGGACACCCAGGACACTGGTCCAGCCTGGGACTGGGACGAGGTGGAGCGGTGTGATGGGGACGAACTGGCCTGCTGGGTACTGGGGGCCAGGCTGCAACTGGTGTTGGGGACACTGGGGAGGCGAGACAGCCTGGACTGGGGACACTGGGGACCATGGGGACAGCGGGACTGGGAGCACCGGAGGCTGTGGGGACGGCTGGGGACACCCAGGACACTGGTCCAGCCTGGACGGGGGACACTGGTGACTGTGGAACAGCCTCTACTGGGGACACTGGTGACCCTGGGCCAGCCTGTCCTGGGAACACTGGGACAGCCCGTGCTGGGGACACCAGTTACCAGAGCCCAGGCTGTACTGGGGGTAAGGGTGACCATGGGGCAGCCTGCA
>NW_010422419.1:0-1931 GCF_000710305.1 Buceros rhinoceros silvestris
CCTCCCCCACTGTGTTTTCTGACATTGTGTAGTGCTGGAAGTGGAAAAGTTTGATGGAACAGTAGTCTTTCAGCATGACACATCGTATGTAACCTTTCACTATTGTCCTTTGTCCTGCAACAGCTGACAGAGAGACTACCTGCACAGCAGATGATGTTTTCCAGACACCAGCAAAAGCCTGATGTTATTTCTGAAGAATGCAGCAGCTACTCTACAAACTGGAACGCCTCCACTCTAAAGCTAATTCTTCCACTGGTTTCCCACCTGCTTTGCTGCAGAAACAGTTGCCTCTGCTGATGGAAATGAAGGTACTTTTTAAACTGGTGACTGATAGCTGTAGCTTCTCTGGTTGGATGAATGCTGAGAATAGAAAATGCAGCGGCAAATGCTTGGTGATAGCGCTAATGACATGTGCAGGAAGATCAGAGGGCTGGAGGTGAGCCTGGCTCTGCAGAGGTGTGCTCATTCATAAACAGGAGAGCCACCTTCTGCTTCCTGCGTCGAGGATGTCGTATTGGTGGCACTGGCAACTGTGCTGTTATCCTGTCAGATCTGACATACCGAGCAGGACAGGGCTGGCTTGGTATCAGAGGCTGAGGTTTCCTGGAAGACGCTCAGTACTGTGCTCTCAGTGCAAATCTCTCAGGTTCGAGTGGTGAATTTATCAGATTCCTCGTACTGCCTCCTCTTCTCCTAACCTGGTAATATATATATTACCGTCACGCTATGTACACATCACAATGAAATCCTCGTGACATCTCTACCAGCCCTCCTGAGCTGGTATTGCATGGATTACAGAGCTTAAAATGGTATCACTAGAGCTTCCAGGTTCTGGACAAATATTGTTCTGGGCTCTTGACTTTGTGTCTCTGTAAGTATGGGGATATTAATCCATTTTTCTTGGCAGAACTCCTTTTTCAATAATTGTAATTGCCCATCTAAAATCACTCCCCGTCACTTTATTTGAAAACCCAGTCCCATTTAACTTTCTCCCCTGATACACTACATACTTTTTTATTACAATCCAGGAAAAAAATGACATTTTGGTGATGGTGGAATAGTTCTACAACAGAAATACCCTTTAAGAGCTGGTTGCAGGAAAGCACTTCGGGTATTTTGAGGTTTATTCTTAGAGAAGCTCTCCTGTCCTGTTTTGATCGTGTGCTTAAGTACCTTTGACTTCAGGGGGATGTGGGCATGTATCTAAAGCTAAAATATGTTAAATGCTTTTCTGAGTATTAGATATGTTCCCAGTGCGGGACCTAAGCTTGTAAATTGCACTGGGATTTGTAGAGATGAAAGAGCTGTTGTTTGTGCTTCTTTGTATCTTCTCCTTTGGGATAACAGCTACATTACGGAACAATCATAAAGAAATCTATTAATTTATGGGGGTATGCTAGGATATATGAGCTCCAACAAAACAAAAAGCTCAGTGAAAATTCAGAAATGATGTGGAAAACATATCTGAGATGGGTTTGTATCGTATATAGCTGGTCTGCCACCTTGGGAAAATCACATACATTTAGGAAGTGCTGTTACATGTATTTGCAAAGTGCTAATTTCAGCTGCTACAAAAAAATAAAAAAAAAAAAATCCTGGAATCCTTCAAGCAAAAGCTTTGAAATTGGACAAATTGTTCTCGCCGCCCCCATCAATAAAGCAGTGTTCTGGCTCTGCTTTGAGCAGACAAAGTGCAGGAAGTTTAGAGCGTGAGCTGTGAGCTAAGGCCCTGTGACATGGGGAGGTGTTGCAGCTGATGCTGATCCGGCACCGCAGCCAAGCCAGCGCCTTCATGTCCTGCACCAGCATCCCATCAGCCGGGCAGGGAGCAGCGGGGCAAGCTGCAGACGGAGCCTCGTCCTTGTGCCCAGGCGTTTGAGCGGCTCTGCCACGGCGGGGGCTCCTCGGGGAGGGCAAAGCACTCCCGGCCA
>NW_010422419.1:2016-2483 GCF_000710305.1 Buceros rhinoceros silvestris
CTCGTCCTTGTGCCCAGGCGTTTGGGCGGCTCTGCCCCGGCGGTGGCTCCTGGGGCAGGCTAAGGCACTCCTGCCAAGCAAGTCATCAAGAGCTGAGCACATTTCATAGCCAGGCCTGTGCTAGAGAGCAACGTCATCGCAGCAGGACTGCAAAAATAAATAGGAGATCTGAACCCAAATTACCTCACAAAGTGAAGAAAACAGAGCACTTGTTTTGCCCCGTTTGAAGTACCGGAGGACGCTCTAGGGGCCGCCTCTTCCCTCACACACACGGGGGCTGCTGGAACCTGTGGTGTGAGACCGAACGGGGCTTTTAATGCGAGTGGACATAACTGCGTTAAATTCATCTCGGCTGCAAACAGAGGGATTGAAGGGGGATTAGCTCTGCCTCCCTTAGGCCGTGCGAGAGCCGGCGTGCTGCGGGGCTGAGCCCCGCAGGCAGCCCAGGGTGCGGGCTGTCCGCAGCG
>NW_010422420.1:0-6166 GCF_000710305.1 Buceros rhinoceros silvestris
ATTTTCATATGAGATCTGTTTGATTTCTACAAGCTAAGATAGTATTATTTACAAAAATGTAAGAGGGAAATTAATAGCTAAGGGTATCATAAATCTTACATTGGCCATATCAGCCAGCACATTTCTCATACCAAGTAAAAATATAAATTTCATACCACACCCCGGCAACTTTACTAATGATTATTTTTCTCTAATGGTGACTCCTTATCTAAAAATATTTCTTCTATGGTATAAATGGAACACAAAGGGACACAAAGGAGGTTTGTTTCTCTGGAACAACAGGCATTGATGTAACAGGTATTTTCAACGGATGGGATAGAGCTTGTTTTCCACAAAGCAATACATTTTACGGGCAAAAATTCCCAACAGATATCAGACCTTCCATAAAGGTATGGTAAACACTAATACTAACTGTATTAGTATGGTACATACTAGATTAGTCCATGACTATTTCAATTTCCCTGCCGCCCTCTGGACATACAGTCAGGGCTATCATGACCTGCACAAGCACCATTCTACCCGTCAATATTCTAATGGCCTTTGCATGTCCCTACCTTCCTGGGACAAAATTTCTGGTAACTTCTGGTTTTGTTCAGTCTATCCTTGAGCTGTCTGTCTTTTAAGAGAGGGATAGAATTCAAGTATAGTTGGGAAGGAAGCTTTGCAACACTGTTGATTCACTTCTCATTTTATCCAAGTAATTGCAATAGATAAGAGTGGCTCATCTCATAACTAATCTGTCAATTCTCGCCTTATATGACTGTCCAAAGATGGATATTCCTAGGAAATTCTAGACCCGTTATCAATTATTTTAATGTCAGCTCTTTGCTGGCAGCTAAATCTTCTGTTTGCTGAAAAATATACTATCAGGATTATATCACTTACAGATTATGTCTTCTGGGTATTTGAATCTACAATGCAATAAGGAAAAAAATAAAAGGATACTAGGACTATGAAAGTTTATCTAGGATAAACTAGTATTCTAGAACTATGAAGTTTAATCCAATACAAATGCGTATGAAGTTCATGATTTCTAATAGTACCCTGAAATTATCACACTCAAGTTCAAAAAACATGGACTGTGTATGGGTAGAGCATTAATGGCAGGTTTTTTACATAAACACAAACAACCATTTAAGAATGGAGTCATTTTGTAATGCCTTACTCAAAATACATGTTTCTTCAAACTTTGTGGAAACAAATGCTACTTGTGTAAGTACTGTATTATTCAGGTTCGTCAATTATTAAAATAATATGCTATGGCAGCTAAAACAGAACTTTGCTTTTAGAACCAGATGAAATTTTAACTACTGTGAAGTTGTAATTTCCCTTAACTCTGTGAACTGGCATTTAGACAAGTTAAAAATCTTAAAGACTGTTCCTGTCAGCTACCTCTAGTAAACCAGAGAAATATCCCAAATGTCTAGTGATTGGAAGCTTTCCTCATTTCAGAGAAATTTTTGTCTATTATAATGTATGATGTGTGTTGATAATTGAATCAGCCAGAAAGGGGAACAGGTTGACTGGCAAGCACTTTGTATCTTTTATATGTTTTAGAGCAGAGTCATATTCCGCATATGTTCTTGAAAAATAGTTTGTGTCTAAAACAAAACTCTGCTTTTGGATGAATGGCTAAAGCTGATGTTTATCTTGAACATTTCATTACCATACAAGGCTTGTAAAGAATTGATTTTTTTTTTTCTCTAGAGGTTTGAATAACTGGCAACCACACCACAGTTTCTGTTCATTTCAGTTTTACATAAAATATATTTCCCCCATTTTCTCTCCCTAAAATGTCTAATTTCCTTAAAGTCTGATCTTTGCTACTGTATTGCTATGTGTGGTGTACAGATTATTTTTTCCTGTCATTCTCCAAAACAAAATATATTATTCTAAATATATTTTCCTACTGCTTGGTAATGGCAGGGGAAAATAAACACTGTCTGTACCTCAAAATTATTCCATTCAAGAGTAGGTTTTGTTTTTGCTTTTCCTTTTAAACCCAATTTTAAATTCATACCAATCCTATAATGGTAAGTGTTTTAAAATGCACTCCTTATTGATTTTTTTGCAGAGTTGCCTAGCTAAGCTCTTTTACAGTGAAGCTGCGGAAGATGAATATGTGACAGATTTTTAGGGTTTTTTCAATTTAATAATTTATATAAATGAGAAGAATCAAGAATCTTTCATTCCATGATAAAATTTATTAGTAATTTAAAATTTTACTGATTCCTGCTACTTTCAAATCCTGAATGTATTCTGGCATATGTGTTGTGTGTATAAACCATTAAATACTCGGCTTGGGTTTAGTATATTTGCATGAAAGTGGGATATGTATAGCTATTCAAAGAGTTTCCTCCTGGTGAAAATGGTAGTCTTTCAGGATCTGCTTTGGGATCATGGCAAGCGTGTATGGGCATGGCAGTCATTACGACAGCACACAAGTGTGTGGTCCTTTTCATGGAAAACAGAGAACACATCCCTACCCTGCGAGTTTTTAACTGGGGCAAGATCCACTGGAGTAACAGGGAGCAGCTCTGCTTGGCATGTGTGATATCACGGAGTGTTAGCCTATTTGGCAAGGGTGCAAAGGTCTAAAACATCCCAGCTGAAGCATGAATAGAGATTTCCAGCACAGTTAAGTGACTATGCACTAAGACCTCTATTATTTTTAGTTGGTAGCTTTTGGGTTTTTATGACAAATGCAAACTTTTAAAAACACTTTGATCTGTTTCAATCATAAGCTGAAACCTTCCTGTGGAAAAACTGTGAGGTTGGAAAATTCCTCACCAGATGTTACACTGTGTAGCCCAGAGCACAGAATATTTTGAATTATGTCAGGACTTAAATGACATGTCCTTCAAAGCTGCTGTGAGCAAACAAACTCTCTTGCTGACAGGGATAAGATAATTGCCTTCAGAAACTCTTTTCATGTTGTTCACATATATTTTAGCAATGCTTTCTCTAAGTGTTAATTGAATTGCGAAATAGGAATAGGATCTCCGTTCAAAGAATATGTGGCTGGATTCTGGATAGATATGATAGGTCTATCCTTGGTGCATGTGTTTACGAGCATGTTAGGAAGTAACTACAGAGGAAGGATAAAATTGACTCTTATTGTTCATCTCAGCAGCAGCAACAATAATCTGTGCCAAATGAAGTACCTAAAGGAGAAAGACTCTCTTTCACTCACTCGAGCTGAGTGCACTGACTGCTATGTTTCTGAAGCCTGACAATAACCCAGGCTGTACAGTCCTGTTGTGATGGACAAATGCAGCTTGTATTTCGTTCCTCACCCGCAATATTTCAATTCCTATTTCTCTAGGAAGTTTGGTTGAAGGTCTGTCCTTTCTTAGCAAAACAAAGAATAATGTTTAATTTTATATTGGATAAAGAACAGAAAATCAGACAGGCTGATCCAAAAAAAGTCTGTATCCGTGCATGACTGACATCTGTGTGACTTACTCCCTCTGAACAGAGATAAATGCTGAACATGAAATGTATATAGATACTTCTATTATAGCCAAGTACCTAACAGGATTTTTCAAAAGTACTTAATTAAAACAGGAAATAGAAAAGCAGCTTAAATTAAAGATTTTGCCAGGTTCCTACATGATTTTTAAAGTTTTGTACTGTATAACTCCCTTAACACTTCCTAGGAAGTCTATTTCAAAGCAGATTGTAATCAGGCCATCCCAATGCTAATGGCCTAATCACTACCTACTTTTCCTTAACTGTACTTTGTTATTTTTGAATTATTAAGTATGTAATTTATTGAGCAATGAAGACATAGGTATAGTGCTGTCATTAAGTAAGTTCTTTTTAAAAAATGTTTTTTAGATGACAAACCAAGTCTGTATATTTATAGATTATTTTTTTCTGCTTGAAGTTTAATAAACCAGTGCTTAGTTTATAGCCATGGATTTAGCCAGGGTTTTAATTTATCATTTTATAATTACATTTCGAAGATCTTGGGCAGGTTACACTTTGCTTTGGACTATTACATATCACGAGCGTTAATTGCTATGCATGCACACTAAAGATATGTAACTATGTGTGAGTGCCAGACCTGAATTCCTAGACATAGGATTAGAATCAGTTTATGGCCAGATGATGGAGCAGTATGTTTATCCAGACAGGTGTAAGTAGATGTGAGCTTGTGTGAAAAAGGAGAGGAGTTACAAAGATGTCAAGAGGTGTGTTCTAGCCTTTGAGACACAATAGTGTCTCATACGGCTCTCAGACAGGATTTGCCTAGTACATTGTCAGATCTGACTGTGGGCAGAGGATCTTCAACCACACCGCAGCTCATAGACAGGTCCTTTGTGTTTCTGTAGCTCTGTATTTTTTTTCGTGACAAGTGCATAACCTATGCTAAATATACCCACCCAAATATTAAACAGCTTGGTTTGAGAACATGTACTTTTGCAGCATTTTTTTTTTTCTTAATCCACAAGTCTGTAAACTTTTTTGCATGAGTCTTGGTAGATCTGCAAGATCTGATATTAAACATGTTGTGTCTCAGTGTTTAAAAATCTAGCCATCTTATTCTTTTTCTTTCTTTTTTTTTTTTCTTTTTTTTTTCCCCTCAAATGCTAGAGTGGAATGCTGCTATCTTTTCTATTTGGATTTGGGGGTTCAAGGGCACTGGACATTAGCTAATTAACTGTGGCTGTCTTGCTGGGAATGCTGATAGTGAGGTAACATCCCAGCACAGTGTCAACATACATGAATAAGCCTTGGCAACTACCTCTAATAAGCTGGGAGAGGGTCAAGGAAACCGGCATGAAGGAATACAAAAATACCCAGGCTGCTATCCTAAAGCTGAGGGCAATAATCAACAGTGTAAATTTATAAACATTAATACCTTACAGACACTATGAAACATTATATCTTTATCTCGATTATTTATAAGAATTTCACCCATATATGCCCTGTCAGACTTGCTCAGTTTTGTGCTGTAGAGAACATACATATGTGGTGTTACCTTCTTACCTATAGCCCATTCAGGAAGTTATAGGGAGGTTTTGAAGCTGAAGTTTTGGTTCAAGATGGACCTTTATCTGTGCTTGAAAAAACAGAAATGGAAAGAGAGAATATTGGTGGCACCTAATAATATCCAATTCCTCTCAAAACATATATTGCTTAATATTGTTCTGAAATCTTGATGGTAATGAACTACTACTTATGGCTCTTCTTGCTGTAGGATACTTCTTTTTCAGGTGAGTACAATGACATCAACTAACATGATCCAGAGTTCAGGGTGAAAAAACCCCACATTATCTCCAATATAGTCATGGAAAGTATGTGTAGTTGTAGGGGAGAAAGTCTCAGAACAATATTCAGAAATTTTATTTTGAAAATGGAATTCAGACCAGACTTCCATGGTAAATTTATGACATTAAGTTATTAAAGGGGAGAAGAAAAAAAAAAAGAATGGACAACGAATGAGAAGTTTTCAGCAGTAAGAGACTGTATTTTCATTAAGTAAACTAATTCAAAGTATATCGATTCAAACATTTATCTTTAGATGCAAAAACCTGCACATAAAATACTGGTTCCCTTGCTCTTCCAGTCTTCATCCTGGGGACAAAAAAAAAAAGCTTATCAAAGAATGCATTTAAAAAGTCTTAAGCTTTTTAATTCAAACTATAAAGTTAAGATATAATCATATTAAACAAAATTCTTAGGCAAAGAGTATAAATGCATACAAAATGATCGATATAATGAATGATATGAAATCAATGGCTAGTGTAAAAATCAAATCAAAAGCAGATTAAATTTTAACAGAAGACTTTATCAGGCACTTAAATCAGACTTGTTAATAAGCAAGCACAATCAATAATAGGTATGGAATTCTATACAAGTTTAATACTCCATTAATCCATAACTAGAGGCAATGTTATACTTGAAATTTTGACTATGAAGTTCTGGTAATTTTTTTTTCCTCTCTGTATGCACATGTGATGGCTTAGCAACTTCTCCTGTTTCAGGAAAAAAGTTTGCTTTAAACTAGCCAGTTGGTATTCCCTACCATTTGACACCAGCTGCATCTCCATTTTTCATTGGTTAAAAGTTTTCACGGGTCTGTTCGATTTTCGTGCTGTATCTGCTTTAAAAAAGCCACGCTGCGCTTGCAAAAAGGCAGTCTTTCTGCACTCTTGGC
>NW_010422421.1:0-349 GCF_000710305.1 Buceros rhinoceros silvestris
ATATAATAAAATACCAGAACTCCCCGCTCCTGGGCACAGGCTGTAGCTTTTCCCTGGTTACCTGAGAGCCTATGGCCAAAGTCAAGTGTCCCATCCTCGCCATCTGCCTTGGGAGACCTGCTGCTGCACTCACCTAGAGCCATGTCCAGGGAGATGGGTGCCCACATCCACCTTAACCTGCCCTGTAGCTTCACCAGCACGGGCTGAAACAGGCCAGGTTACCCCAAAAGGGCGCTGAATCCCTGCAACTGCCCGGGTGGCTCTGGGGAGTCCTCCCCCACCAGGCAGTCCCCGTGCCTGTGCATCAGGCTTCCCAGCCTTCAGCTCCAGCCTCTGTCCACCCACGCCC
>NW_010422421.1:507-4071 GCF_000710305.1 Buceros rhinoceros silvestris
TGTCTCTCAAATCTGTAGAGGAAACGAGCCTGGGAAGTTTCAAGGCTTGAAACACAAGCACTTTAAAAAGCTACTACCGCTGTTAACCAAAGGGGTAATACCTCCCGCGATTGCTCGAGCAGAGAGCACATTTGATGGCAGGGATACTGCTCCCGAGCTATTAGGTTGCCTGCTGTGGGTCTTGCCTTTAAACTGTAAAACAAAAAAAAAAAAGTGGGAAAGGTTGTTGGAAAACCCCACCGAAGATCTTCTCCCTTCTCCTGGCTTTCCCTCCTCCTTGCTGCTGGCTGAGTTCAAGGCGGGCTGCCTCTTGCTCTGAGCGCGCTTTGCCACGTTGGGGCGAAGCAAATCGAAGATGGGCCTCGGCCCTTTGAAGCAGCCACAACAGAGAGGACGTCCTCTCCCCAGGGACATGCCACGCAGGGCTGGCCCAGCCACTGGGAGAGCAGAGCTAACACGGAATGCGTGGCACCAGGGAGGCATTGACGGAGGAGAAGCCGTGGGGCAGAGCTTGCACCAACCTCCTGCAGGAGCCGAGCGCTCAGAGAGGAGATCTTCTCCTCAGATGGGCTGCTCTGGGCACCAAAGCCCTCGGAGGTGCCTTCCAAAAGGGCAGCCCAGCCGTTTCCAGCTGGCGTTCTGGAGAAACGGCTTACAAGGTAGCATGCTCTTTGCCTCTGATTCCAACCACGGTTGGACAATTTGAGCAGAAACTGAGAAGATAATTCAAGCCCTAAAATTTTCTTGAAAATCCGGCAAGCTCAGTAAAAGGGAAGGGGTATTATTAACGCCAGCAGCAAGAGACCGAGCAGCTGGGTGAGCCCAAGCTCTTAGAAGACACCCGAGAACCGAGACCAGAGCAGGATGCCGCTCTGACAAAGTGAAGGGAAATCTCAGCAGAGCTCAGCGCTGATTGCCGCATGGACATCCCAGCCTGGAGGTGCACAGTGGCAGGAGCACCATCGTCAACAGCTGCCTCCTTCGTATCACACCCCCTCGCCTTCCTTAGGGAGGCCAGAGCGGGAATAGCCCAGAGCTCAGACTGGGCAGCCCGAGCCCCAGCTTTTGGAATGGCTGTACCAGTCTTTTGAACTATGAAACCAGGAGAAAGCGGAGCACGAGGCGATGGGGAGCGCAGCGGCGACTGCACCCGTGTGCTCCTGCGGGACCCCAGCCACACCGCACCACACCACACCATCCACTCGTGCTTCCCTCTGGTTTCCCGCAGTCACAGACCCTTCTGTGGGCTCAGACCAGTAGATGGCACCCGAATAACAGAAAAGCCCCTCCGTTCTGTCTTCCGCAGATCCCCAAATCCTCCCGCAGCATCAGCCCCCAAAACGATGGGGCACCATCCCATGGCTTTCGGCTCCCCACTTCAAAAGCCTGTTTGGAGCTGACCTCTAACAGCACTCCTGAAAGTTTTAGCAAACAAATTCAGGAGAGAAAATAAAAAATCTCAAAGTGATTTCTTTCCATTATGAGGCTTATATAATCTTCCCTCCCCCTCCCCAACATAGCTGCTGCTTTTAAATTAAAACAGAATCAAATAACTTACTCAAAGCATCTCCCTTCTCCATAATTGCTTCAAGTTAGAGGAGGTTTCCCCCCTCCAGCTAGAACCAACAGAAATGTCCTGCCTGCTGCAGTTGAACAGAATCTGCATTTCTCATTCACCCTGCATTTTGGATTCACCCGAGAAGCGCCTGGCTACATTTTCGGGTAGGAAGGTGCCCTTGTCTTTGGCCGCTGTGACCATTGACATTGTTAAAGGCAAGTCTAGTGCTTCTTGCCAAGCAGCTTCTGCTATTATCTAATGACAACATCCTTCACCGGGGCGGGTTGAGCATCCTTTCAACTCTCTCAGGACAAGGAACGGGACCAGCTCAGGTGCCCAGCAGGTACCTGCCTCCCTCTTGCATACCGGCCACGCAAGGATTTTTCTCTTTACCGAGAGGCTGCCCTACAGCAGCCTCTTTGCTGCAGGGCGCCACCTGCAGCAAAATCCAGCCACCTCTCAGCCAGTTTAGGACGACTCTACTCTCACTGATGCCTCCTGATCAGAGCAGCGGATAGCATGTCTTCAGAAGGACCCGAGCAAAGATGATGGTGGTGTCCAGGGTCCCTCTCTGCAGTGCAGACGGGACTCTCCCAGTCCCCAAACTGACGGCAGAGTATGACGAGGTGTACCTGACAGCCCGGAACTCTGCCTGCGGGTGGTTTAATGTGCTTATGGATATATCAGGATTTTTTCAGAAGCTTGAATCCTGCCTGGAGTCAATCTGGGACAAACTCAGAGACCTTCTGACTTTTCACACCCGGACTGAGTTTTGAATGTGGCTCAGACTAGCAAAGTTTTAAGAGGAGTTTGATTATTTTGACCTTTTCTCCCCAGCCCCATTATTCATCATACCAAAGGAAAGCATAATTCCTCCAAACCAAACCACTCGCCAAACCATTTCTCGGCACGTTTTTTACTTAACATCCCTTCTAGGAATGAACTTCTGTGCCTCCTTCCTCCTCGGCCAACAATGCGTCCATGAGCACGTGGCTGTGAGCACTGAGCACCGGTGCTGAGAAATGCCCAGCATGGAGGGGAGGAGAAAGGCTCCCGACCCCATGGGCTCGGCGGCAGAGCAGAGGACCAGCCACAAGGGCTTTGTGCGATGAACGCTCGCGGGGAAGCTGCCTTTCCGCGGCTCTTTGGCCATTCCCGGTTTAGTGGGCTCCTCCCCGGCTGGCAACAAGCGCACACAAAATGGAGTGCAGACGCAGGCAGTGGATGATGGCTCTGATCGCGGCAGCCCTGCAACCCCTTTTGCTCCCTTTTCTCGGTGCTAGCCCTGCGCAGCCATCTCTGACCTTCTCGGAGAGGCCGCCCTACCAATGCGGAGCCCCTCTGTCCCTCAAGGATGCTGAGCACGTTTATCCCCCTTCCCCAACACTGATTAGATTTGCAGCTCTCCCTGTTTTCCTCATTTTACCCGAGCTGACAGGGTTGCGATTACGAGAGATACCGTTCACTCAGACTCTCAACCTGGCCAGAAATACCAGAAATCTCACGCACCAGCCTGTTTTCTTCAGAGCCGCAGTAAACTCAGAAGGGGTCTCAAAATACGAGAGCAAGTCAGGCTGTTTCCGTGCCTAACGTCCGCCCTTCGTGGCTCTGCAGAGGCTTTCCTACCCCTGCTATTCCCAGCAGCAGGATTTTGAAGGGAGGATTGTCCTGTAAATGAGCGGGGCAGCTGGTTCCCATAAGGGCCTGAGTTATGATCAGAGATTGCTTTTCTTTTGTGTTTCTCGCTATGTTTTGGTTCAAACCTGTAAACAGACTCGCACCGAGTGGATCTGCGTTCTCCATCTGGTCCTGTGATCCAATTTCCTGGCAGGGATATCCCTGACATCGAATTGCACAGGAATGCTGCAGCGCGTCCACCAGTCCCACTGCCAGAGCCGAGCTCTTCCGTGTGCTGGTTTCCGAGCAAGACCCAGCCATGGTATTTCACCCAGTCACCCCCCTAGCAAGCCCAGTAACCCACAGCTGACAAAAGCAGCTCCTCCGAT
>NW_010422421.1:4192-6053 GCF_000710305.1 Buceros rhinoceros silvestris
TGGAGAAAGCAGCCCTCTCCTTCAGAGTTCTTCTAGTGATCACGCAGCGTCGCACAGCGAAAAATTGGGAGTTTTCTACCTCCTCTGCGCGCTTGCCTGGCTTGTGCTCCCAGCCACTGGGCTCTTGTTCTACCTTTCTCTGATGGGTTAAAGAGGAAGAAAAAAGCAGCAAACCTTCTTCTAGACAGTCACAGAAACAGGGATTCAAATCCATCGCTGCCACTGTCCGGAAAAGAATCTTGGTGTCCCATGGCCCACAAGGGACAGCGATATGTCACACGAGCAGAAGAGCTCCCTCTCGGAGGGGAGGGAGGCTGGAGAAGCACAGCAGCGGGCAAAGCCCTTCTGAGGATGCCTGGAGAGCAGCACAGTGGGTGTAGCAAGAGGGGCCAGGGGAACAGGGAGCCTGGTACCACTGCCAGCAAGAAAACCAGGATTCAGCAGCCAGCTCTGCACAGAGTGCTTTGACGCTCTGAGAACAAGGTGCCACCTTGCTCACTGCATTGTCCTCCAGACAGAGACTGTCTCTGGCCAGAGAAACACACAGCATTCACAAAGGCAGACACAGACATGCCCAGATTGATGGAGGCAGCTTTCCGAGGCAGTTCTCTTGCTAATCACAGGTTAGTTTGTCTTTTCCCTCACACCGGCTACTTCCAGCCTACAGTGCCCAAGCTAAAAGGCACGTCTAAGAAACCTGTTGCTTGGTTTCCCAGTAGTGGCTCACCCCAGGGACTGTGTCCCTTCCCCGTTCACGTGCTTCCCTCAGCTGGCTGGGTCCCTCTTGCCCTGCAGGCCACCTCAGTTGAGCACCGCAAAGCAACCTGCTTGGAACGCAAGGGGAAATTGCAGGTGGCATCATTGTGCTGGCTAGAACAATTGAAACACGGGGTTAAGGACACCGGCATGTTCTCATGCAGTCACTGAAACTTGGGGAAAGGATGTCCTCTACTCCCACAGGATCAGCTCTACACTATTATCAGAACCGTGCTTGAGGTCTCCACAGCATCCTCACACCACCCCTTCCAGGGTTTCCCTACCCTCACTAGACCTGGAAGGATTTCCCTACCACCTCGCTTACATCTCCCTTGCTGCAATGAAGCAGGTCGGCTTGGACATCAGTTTACACTCTCCTCTTCTTGATCTTAAGGACCTCTTCTTCCCTCCTAAACAGACGCTGGAGCTCTCCTTCCTGCTTTTCTCTGGACATTTTTTGACTCGGTTCACATCTTCCTTGACATGCAGCCTGCGCAAGTGGAGCCCTCCTGGAGCCCTCTCCATGGCCAAGCACAATGAGGCGGAACTACAGGAGATGCTGGGGTTGAAAAACATCTGTCTCTCCTCATAGAGATCCTATGTCGTGCATTGAGCAGGAGAGTTGGTTCGAGGCCAGGCAAGCAGATTTGCAAGGGCACAGAGCCACAGCGCTCCAGCGTAGGCTTCTCAAGCTGAATTCACCCCCCTTTACAGACAGCAGGTTGACTCCAGTGGCTTCCGTGCCACCCTTCCTTTACAGGTCACCACGTGCTGGGCTGTGACATGGAAGAGATCTGCTCTGTAGGCTCATCGGAGGAGTGAAACCAGCCACTTCTCTCAGCAACCCAGTTTCCCCACTGGGAATCACCGGTGGAGATGAAATGGATCCATCCCATCGGGTGCCAGTGACGGGACCTCGCAGAGCATGGCCTGTGGGGAACCAGCTCTCCCGCAGCTGGAGGGCTTGGCTGGTGGCGGGGCATTCAGAGGAAGGGTTAGCACCAACACAGGCCGTTAGTGAGCGACGTGGGGTTCTTCATTCTTCTCCGAGCCCATCGTTTTCCTGAGGGGAATGCCTCAGAAAACCCAGTGGGGGGGAGGAGGC
>NW_010422422.1:0-7598 GCF_000710305.1 Buceros rhinoceros silvestris
TCCTTCCTTCCTCTCTTTCTTTCTTTCTTTCAAGGGGTAGGAGGTGACATTTTTTATCTGATAAATATCAGACACATTCCACATTTGACTTATCAGAAAATGCCAGCAAATGTCTGTGCAAATTTTGCTGTAGCCTCCTTTTGTACTGGTTTTGTTCATTTCCCCATCAAGTGAACAGCCAGAAAGAGCATGAAATTATCAGAGGCAGGACGTGATCAGGACTGGGACACAACCTTCAGCAAAGAAAATTGATGAGGGTTGGTCCCTAACATTGGCAGATCACATATGGCTTTGATCTTCAAGATACTTCATAGCTGTGCTCCATTTAAAGCCAGGCAGATAGGAGAACATAAGGATATTGCTGGCCTGCCTGGTTTAATGATGGTAATTCCTCACTCAAGCAGTGGGGTTAGGCACCTTCTCAAAGGCAGGAGGTAAAGGCAGTAATTAAAGTAAATTGAAATGTGCTGATGAGCTCAGGAACAACAGGGCAAGAGGGGATGTGTGTGCCCAGCAGGGCAGTGTTCCCTTTCCGCTCCTCATGAGAGGAAGGAGCTTCAACCTGCCCTCCTCCAGCCTGTTTTATCTCCTGGTGAGAATCATCCTTCACCCACCATGTGAAGTAAAAAGAGATTTCCTCTGTGGTTGCTCCTGAGCCTTCCTCATGTATGAGTTCTGTGGTTGTCTTCTGGGTGCTTTTGGGCACAAGCTGAGAAATTGAGACAGTCATGCTGTTCCTTCTTCACTGGTGCTGTTTTCCAAGATGGGCCAAGTGATGTTCACCTACATCCCTGCTGCACCTGCACTGTGGTTGTTTAGTCACGCTGGGAGCTGGACCTGTGCAGCTTGAAGCTGCCAAGGTACTCATGATCACATCCAGCAGCAGCATCCCCATGGCATCGGAAGGTAAACAGCGAGACTTTCCACATACAGGGAGGGCAATGCTGTGCATGCCTAGCATGATAACCTCAGACAGAGCATTGCACTGATGTGGCTCTTTCTACCTGTATCTCTGTTGCCTCATTGTGAAGTGCCTCAGGTATATCAATACGGCTAGCGCTGCACTGCTGGGCAAAAAAAAAAGACAGGCGAAAGTAGGGAATGGCTTCTGCTAGAAGATGGGCTGGCTAGACTGGGATGTATAGGCCTGGAAGAGAGGTGGCTGCAGGGCAAGGGCGAGTATGCCAGGGGTCTGTGAAAGACAGGGAAACAGGAAGGAACTTTAATTGCTCCTTACTAGACTTAAAGTCTTAATGTAAATTTATTAGGAAGCAGGTTAAAAAGAAGCAGGGAAAAAAAGGGTATTTCATCACTTAGTTGCCCTTTGAGATTGTTGGCACAGGATGGTGTGGGTTCTGGGAGCTTTGCAAGGTCAGAAAACAGCTAGAAAATTTCAAGAAAGCAAAATCTTTCAAGAGCTCCTAAACACATGGATATCATCTCAAGCTGGTGAAGTCCCTGAGCCACCGGCTGGGATTGTCCTGGTGCAGATGCCCGCACTTTCCTTATACCCTCCCTAGGCTCTGGGTAGGAGCTGGTGGGGGTTGCCTGCCCAAAGGCTCTTTTCTGTTCTTGCAGCCTGCTGTGCTGTTTTGACATTCTTCCTGAGTGAACCACCTCAGCCAGCTTTGCCTCATTTTGTCTCATGGAATTGGACATTGCCAAGGCAGAAGATGAAGGGGCCTAGCACAATCGCCAATCAGCCAGGTGGGGAAGTTCCTCCCTGAACCACACAAGTCCCACACCTTGGGGAGGCCCCAGTGTATTTACGACCCTGCCAAACACAAGTCTGCAGTGAGTAATTGCATGCTAATGAATGGGCTGCTTTGCAGATTGGAATATACTCTAGAACACATTACATGCATTTGTCACGGGGCTCCTAACTTGCTCTGGCCCTTCTTTTCCCGCTTCAGGGGTAAGGTGGCCTCTTTTTTGCAGCAGAACATTTCAATCCTTGTGAATATCATGAGCAGCAATGGTAGATTTTAAAAAACAAATTAAATATGTATTTCAGAGTTTCTCATCTGGTGTCTTGCAATGCCAGTTTATTTTGCAGCTTAATAACAAAAAAAAAGTCTCATGAAAACTTTCTGGCATTGCTTCAGCTCCCCGTTTCTGTAGCTGAAAGATACTGAGGCTACAAGGAACCCTGAGCTTGGCTAAGCTCACAGGGACAGAAAAACAGAAAACTTTATAGCTTTGTGCTCAGACCTACTGTCTGCTAACACCAAGGAAGATGGTTTTAATTTTAGAGGTGCAAATTAAGCCATATGGAACAAATTGCAAAGAAAACCTAAACCAAACAGATGAAACTCCAAAAAATTAAACTGTAGGACAGGAAAAGGAAGGCAGGCTGTGCCGTCTAGGAAGACGCTCCCTGAGCCTTCACTGCAAGAGTCCTTGGAGGGTGCCCCTGAGGAAGTCCCCGAGGATGCTTACATGGCAGCCTCAGGTTCCCAGCAGCTTTATTTGTGCTGCATCTTGGATTTTCTCCCTTCTCCTTTTCCCCCCCTCTTTCTCACAAAGCGAGTCCCTTGGGACACATAAGGGGTCACAGGGAGAGACACGCTGCCTTGGCAAGCCCTTGGGGAGCCCTGTGAAGGAGAGCTGGACAAGTGAATCTCTGGACTTTACCCTTTGTCTTTCCAGGTCTGGCCAAGGGCTGACTGAGGCCATAACTTAAAAAACAGCACTGGAAAGGTAAAGGTGCTGTACGGCATAGCCCTTGCCTGAGGATCAGCTCTCTCCTCCAGCTGTTGGCTCTGTGTCCCAGCTGGCAGGACGGGGGGCAGCAGAAGCTGATGGAGGGTCTGTACGCAGTCCTAGCAAGAAGAGGAAACCCAAGGGAGTGCTGCTTGCTTTGACAGGAGGAGGAGAAGTGGAGGTGAGCAAAAAGCCTAGGCAGCCTCACCAAGGCAACCCCCGTGCAGTGTACCCTTGTGTGGTCACACCATCCCTGCTGTCACACATGTCCTTGACTCAGACCCCTTGGGACCTCCCGTGGGAGGGGACTGAAGATGCAGGATGAGACACTGACTTACCCATGCTGGGTAATTGGGCCAGTCTTCTGCCCAAAGGTCAGAGCCAAGGGCAGGTGAAAGAGACCAGGTGTGTCCTTACCAACTTTACTGAGTGCTTGGGGATTGCTGACAAGGTGGCTGTACTTGGCGCACGCTGATAGTTGCTGGGCCTCAGCTTTCAAGGGAGGATCATCTGTACTACTTAGCATCAGCATTCAGCTCCTACTTTAAAATCTTAACATCAAAGAAAATATTTTTTTCCCCTTCAGTTTCTGTTGGAGATGAGCTCAGACTGAAGCCCCAGGTACACACCCCATCTCAAATTTTATATATAAATGCAAATCTGGGGTTCCCAGGGTTCAGCATTACCTGGGGCTGCAGCAGCACCCTGGCAGCAGGCATCAGCAATGCCAGGAGCACCTGGAGCCAGAGCTGGAGAGCTGCTTGTGTCTTGGGTCTCTTTACTTACTTTATTCTTAATGAAACCTGAAGTTGCCTATGTGTGTAAATCACTCTGATTATTGTAGTTTTTACTACAGCACCGTCTGCTTTCATGGGACTTTGTGGCCATAAAGATAGTTGTTCCCACGAGTGTGCGTTTGTGTATTTACACAGGGTGTACAGGTGGGGTATCCTCAGCTCTTTGCAGGCAGCAATCCCACTGGAGACTATATGATAATCCAAGAAGCTCTGAATTTGGAGGCAGTGCACCTCCACACACAGAGCAGGTAAGAGACGTAAATTGTTTCAAGGCAGTGACTGGTATATTTGTTAAAAGGAGTGTCTGTTTCCCAACACCCCTTGCTCATAGCAAAACCATCTTCTGTGGCATCAGTAGCTTGATGCTGTGATTTTTTTTCTGCCCTGAAAGCCTTCTATTTTAATGCTTTTTGAAGTTACTAGCATAAAAGAAGGGATGGGTATTCTTTCTCCCAGTTTAGGACAGCCCAGTTGCTCCAGCCCAGACAAGCAGGTTTCCGTTCCTGAAACTGGCGTTTGCAGCATTGGAGAGAGCAGCACTCGGCGACTGATGGAAACATTGGGTGCACCCAGCACTTAGAGCATCACAAGTACAGCCAGGCAACACCAGCCTGGTGAGACAAGCGAGCCCTGGACTCTGGATATGAAGCACAAAGACCTGCTGTTAAAGCGAAGTGCAAAGGAGTGAAGGAATAAATTTGTTGGAAGAGCAAGGTTTTGTATATCCAACCGAAATAGCATTTCAGACCTGCAATAATATGTAACATTAAATTGAGCAGTGTTTGAACTGCTAATATATCTTATCATGTTTCTTCTAGGTTTGCTTTGTCCTGAAGGGACACTGTCAGAGACCTGAAGCCAAAAACTTCAGATTTATAAAACAAAAGGGTCTCATTAGTTGTTTGGGTTTTTTTTTTTTATTTCAATAAAAGAAAATGTCTATTGCTTGTTTAAACATCCCTGCCTGGTCTTGGGAAGAGAAACAAAGCAGAGCCCTCTGACACAGGAGGAGCAGAAGGCATCAATGGCAGTTCTATGTCGTTGTCCTGGCCTAGCAGGACCTGAAGCACAAGCCCACTGCTTGATCCTGAAAAAACATTGTATCCTGAATGTGCTTGGATAAAAACACACCCTAGGTCTGAAGGGCAGCTCAGGTGAGGACAGAGAACAGGAGTTGGGGAGCTCTCATTCCCTCCCTGTCTTTAGCAGGAGGCCTCGGTGTCAGGTAAAATTCTGCATTTCTCAAAACACAACTGACTTGCTGAAAAAGTTTTGTACCCAAAAGCTCCCTCTAGGACTACCAACAGGAGGCCAGCTGTCTAGCTTGGGTTTTATGTTTACTTTGGATGTTCAATGCTCCCCAGAGAGCTGGGGAGGTTCACGCAGCAGGGTGGTGGCACCAGCAACAAGGTTATTGGTGGTGCAGGCACACCACGTCACAGGGATGAGGCACACTGCTGGCCCCAGGGTTTGGAGAGGGAGCCCCAGAGCACCATACTTGCAGGGACTTGTGAGGCAAAATCACTGTCTGAGTTGTGTTTTTCAATGGTGAACTGCTGCTTTCCACATCCCCAAAAGGACCAGGCTGGAAACATCCTGATCTGACCTGGGGTTTTTTGCTGGTTTGTTTTGTTTACACTCCACATTAAGCTGTGCAGGAAGGTGCAGCATCTGTCATGGGGACTGGCATGTATGTGCTGGGGCCATGCATGAAGCCTGTGCAGCAACTCAGAGTAGTGGGTTGCAGTGCTGCAGCCATGCCCCATGTGAGGGTGGGGAGATGGAAAGCCACATTTCCCATCTGCAGGTCTCACAGTGATTATTTACAGCCTTTTGAAGAGGTTCCAAAGATTTTTGAAACAAGGCTGGATCTCTGAAAAGTCCGGTACTACCTCTGGCAGGGGTCATGAGCTCAGCATAGGAATCGTTGGTGAAGCTTTAGAGATGAGTTGCAAGGAGACAAAACCAGATTATGGTGATGGGCTCTTCTGGCCTTAATATGGATGGGTCACCAAGTTAGAGAATGCCAGGCTTTTGCAGAGAGTGGGACAGAGGCTGGCTTGGTAAAACCAGGGCATGGGGGAGGCTGTGGCACCCTGCAAGGTGGAAACAACGTTGGCCTAAAGTGGTATCTCCTCCGAAGGAGCCTGCACCAGTTTTGACGTCTAGATCGTAATCCACAGAGGACATTGGAGACGAGAGCTGAGGGATGTCATGCAGCATGGCCCTCCTTTGCACTCCATGGTTGAACTTGGAGCCGTGCTTTGCTCAGCCAACCCCAGGTGTTCAAGGAGAGGAGCAGGAGGGAGGATTTCTGAAGAGCTGTTGTGGTGGCCCTGCTTCTACAGCCAGTTAATAATTAGTCAAATTTGAACAGGCTGCAAAACAAAGCTTAGATCATTGCCAGAGGAGGAAAACGCAGCAGGAGCAGCTAGCAGGAGAGCTGAGTCCAGGAACTGTCAGCTTGCAAGCAGATGGCATGGAGTGTAGTGGTAAATCATACGTCGCAAATATTCGGGGCAGACAATGCGACAACAGTTTGTGTGCGCACAAGGCCTTTATTAAGATACAACTGCAGCAGACTGCTGCAGCACACTACAAATTCTAACTGCGCAGTTTCTCCCTTATCACATGTATTTATAGTTTCTAAGTTATCTTACGTACCCTGGCTGGATTGGTTCCAAGTTCACTGTCCTGCCCAGAGATGAGCTGGCTCTCCAATCACCCATTGACACAACCTCTCTGTCTCCTCCTAAATAACACACCTCCTGCTGCTGACTGACAGCAGGCTTAGCTGGGCTTCTTCCCAGACCGGCCGGGAAGCCCACAATGGAGAAGTAGAGACTCTAAATTAGCGAGTTTTGGGTTTGTTTTAAGAAGGAGTCAAAAAGCACTATAGAAAATCGACCCCCGGTGCATGTCTGTAGCCATGATTTTTCCCTGTGTGTTTCTGTGGGACTGCACTAGATTGTTATCTTAGGCATGGTGCAGGTTCCAGCTCTATAATTATCACATGGAGAGATAAGCCCTGTGCTACTTGTGCATTATGCCTTCTTCTTTGTGGTTACTACCTGCCAACAACAACTGGAATGTTTGTCATGAAATAGAGCCAGTTTTAGAGCAGGAGGCTGATTGCCCACTGCCTTCCAGTTATATCTGGAGAGGCAGGTAGCCACACACTGAACCCTTTCCTGACCTCCAGGGCAGGTGGTGGGAAAGCAAAGAGGACTTTTCACCTTTGAACTTTTCCATGAAGAGTTTTGAGGTGATTCACCACAGTAAAAGCTCTTCCCAGTGCAGGCTCTGTGAGGATGGTGCGGCTTGGCTCTACCGCACTCCTCCTCACAGCATCTGTTTTGTCTATGGGCTAATATTTTCCATTCTGTGCATCCAAAAAAAAAAAACCAAAATACAGCCCAGCTGGGCTGGAGAGTCCTCTGCACCCTGATGCCCCAGGGCTGCAAGTATCCCTCCTCTGGCAAAGTCCTGCATTAAGGGCTTTGCACTCCCCAGTGGCCCAGGAGGCAGCTTCCACAGCCAGTGACAGGCTTTTTGACTTCTGATCCTTTAATGCTGACTCCTTAGGGCAGCTGGCTGCTGGGAAAAGGGATCGCACTTTGCCCTTCTCGGGGCATATGGCTGAGAGATGGGATGAAACAATGCCTCAGCTGGCCATGGAGCTGCCATGCCTCCATGTGAGCAACTGGGAGAGGCAGCAGAGGATGCAGGTGCCATCCCTCTCATATCTTCAAGTGCAAACTATCTGCCTGGGGCTGTGTGCCTCTCTGTAAAACAGCTGGAGAAAAGGAAATCCATAATCTGAGGCTGACTTTGGACTCTTCTGCCTCCTCAGAGCTTTTTCAGTGTATTTTCAGAAATGTAGTTTTGCATGAGGGAAGGTTTCCTGATAGGTTGTCCCCCACCATCGGGTAGGAGAAATGTGCAAGACAAAACCAGCATGACAGTGATGGCCTTGCTGAGTGGGAAGGCTGCAGGCATGCAGCTGTATAGCATGGCAAGCAGTTTTATAATCTACCCATCCCTCACAATCAGCTGAGGACTGCCCCCCCAAAAGTGGCAGTGGCAGGGGGGAAACCA
>NW_010422422.1:7675-9678 GCF_000710305.1 Buceros rhinoceros silvestris
AAGTGCATAGTGCATAGTGCAGACCTGCCATTGCACATCTGCCTTGGCTGTTGCACAGCAGCCCCATGTCTGTTGCATGAGAGCATTGCACTTGTGCCAACCCAGAAAACAGCCTGCCCCAGCATGAGGGCATTTGACCTAGCAGGACTGATGTCAGTCAAAGCAAAAGACAGTGGATGTGAAACACATGGCACCACAATGTACTGAGAAGAAGAGTGAAGGAAGAAAAATGAATATGCACCAGGAAAGCAAAAACTGCAGTGAGGGAGGGATGTTTGTATAAATAAAACTAACTGTTCAGCATGGAGGTGGCTCTAGTTTTGCTGTTTGTAACTTTTCTTTCCAGGTTCTGCCTATCCCAGACTGCAGGTACAATACAGCTTCCTGCAAAAATTTGCAAAGCAAACCAGCAGCAATGAGAAGACTTTCACAGATGCCTCTCCCATGCCCCTGGAAGAGTTGCACAGCATGACCCTGTCACACATGGGAAAGTGAGGAACCTTGCAGCACGGCCAGGAAGCTGGCAAGAACAGCAGCAGCACCTGCTCCTCCTCAAAGGCTTGTGAAGAAATTCAAGACTTGATTCTGCAAAGGACTTGAGAGATCCTGATTACTAACACACCTTGCATAATCATGACTGGAAAATTGCCCCATCACATGAATGAAAGCATGGCAAAACAGAGATGGAGGCAGAAACTAAGGAGCTGGGATCATTTTTGTCAGGATCACTGACCTAACAATACACAAATTAGTTAAGAAGGCTGGTGGTGTTTAATGCATGCCTTAATGATCTGGAAAAAGAGGTGAGCAGTGAGGTGGCAAATCTGCAGATGGCCCCGAATTGTTGCAGTTGCTTGGGATGAGACTGTGAATAGCAAAGCCTCTGACTGGGAACTTGGCCCCTGATTCGGAGCAGCAGCAGGGTGGGGGTGTGCTGCTCATTTGGGGCTCGCTGGTGGCACTCTTTGTATTTGTATTTAGCACACAAGGTAGTGCAGTGGGGCTTCAACTGCCCCATCTTTCAGATGGGTCTCAAAATAAAGCATGACAGCAAATTTTGGAGTTCTCCATCAGTTGAAGAGCATGCACCCTGGGGTGCAGTGCAAGCGGAGTAACATGTATAGTGGGCAGCTGTGCGGGCAGATAGGGAGCTCAGAATTAGGAGATGGGGAAGATTTTCCTGAGGCACAGCCTCTCAGCCGAGGTCTGAACAAGGGGGGCTCTTATGCCCTTATCTTCTTAACTCTGCCCCCATAAATGCGCCCTTCATTTATCAAAACCAAAAAAGGATGCTGCTTTTTTCTAAAATCAGTGAGACTCTCACCCAAGGCTGAACTTCAGTGCACAACTGGGAATCAAAACAAGCAGTTTTGCTGGGCCAGAAGCATTTGCTTTCCTGTATTCTCCCTATGCAGTCAAGCAGTGGCTGAGGAGAAGTAGGACAGCACTTTGAGAGGGCTGCATCCCTTCCCTGTAGTGGGCCTGCCAAGGCTCTGGGCTCTGTCTGGTCTGCATGCTTGCCCCCCTCACTGACACTGAGTTGCTGCATATTGCACATTGCCAAGCCCAAGGAATGCAAAAAAAGTCATGTGAAAATGTAATGTATAATCAGAGCTTAGTCATGTCTGTTTCTGTCTCTATTTCTCTTATCTCTATCATCTATATCTGTAACTAATATACATATATGGAGTGAAACTCTGGAGGGAGGAATCAAATACTTTGTGCTACAACATTTTCTTTGATTTTTCAAAGCCTGTGTATAAAAAGGAGATAGCACTTTACACAGTGGTAGCCTGTTCGTTGGTGTTTGTAAGATGCTTAGACATTGCCAAGGTTGCAGTCACACAAGCAGGCAATAGAGGGGCACAGTGATCCATTTAATAAGAGTTTCATTAATCTAAAAATTAAATATAAGGCATTTGAGATTTACTAAGAACGGAATGAAGAAGAAGAAGAAGAAGAAAGAAGGAGGAGAAGAAGAAGAAAGAAGAAGAAGAAGAAGA
>NW_010422423.1:0-775 GCF_000710305.1 Buceros rhinoceros silvestris
GGGCACCTGCTTCCCTTCGTGCCTTGGGACTTTTTCCTCACATTCCTGCGCTTTTAGCGCCTTTAGAAAAGACTGGGCAGTAACTGAAGCTTTGCTTATACCCACCAGTTGCTGTCATTTAATTGGTTTATGAAGCAGTTTAATTAAACACTCTGTTCTGACGTCCTTGCGTTGGTTTAGAGCCTTGCATCAGCTTAGCTCGCAATTGTATGTTCTTGGCTACGCTCTCGGAAATGGCCTTTAAGACAGGAAACCCGAGGTAAAAGCCTGAAGGTAACAGCCTGTGGCGACCGCACAAACCAGAGTCGCTGTTCCCGGCCCAAGGTACCTTCCCAGGGCTGAAAACCTCCCCAGCTGGGCTCACCTCGCCGTGCCGTGAGGCAGCTGGGGGTAACACTGTCCCTCACCACCCCGCTGCCAAACCGACAAGTGTCCAGTGTGCCAAACCTGCCCGGCGTCAGGCTTTCTCCTCCCTTCCTCCCAAATTACCTCTCTATATACTCTACATTCACATGTATAATGACTTCTCAAGCTGGTTTCCACTCTGCAGAAGAGCTCCATGGAAAAAGTCGCGCACGGAGCTGCACAAGCTCTGCGCTGATGTGCACCTTGCACCGCAGAGCACCCAGGGCTGAGAAGGGGTGTCAGCTCCCACCCAAATCCCTCCCGCCCCCTAAGATTTCTGAATAAAAACCTTTGCCCCCAGTCCAGGGGGTGTGCTGGGTGCTGCGGGCGCAGGGGAGCTGCTGGGATCCCCAGTGAAGATGTGGGTAAT
>NW_010422424.1:0-1850 GCF_000710305.1 Buceros rhinoceros silvestris
TGGGCACAGGGGAAGCCTTAGAAAACCTGCGTGTCTATTTGCATCTGATATCAGGAATGTGAATTCAGACTATCTGCAAGATTAGGAAAAGGTATTGTGCAGCTGCTGGTGAGTCTCTCTGAAAATTAACACTGTTCCTGGGGCAAAAAGAAGCTGGAACTTCTGAGGCTTAGGAGAAGAGTGTCACGGAGGGGTGCTCCAAACAGTCTACTCCTTCACTGTCTTACCCCATAGATAGCATCTCTAATGTCCAGAAGTGCTCAGCATCTCAGAATTTTTATTTCAATCAGTATGAAGGGACAAAAGTGGCAGTTTTGAATCAGAATTAAGAATTTAAGTGCCTAAACATGGATGTAACAAACTTTTTGTTGTCTTCTCGTTTTTTAAAAGAAAAGGGAAAATAAAATAAAGTTTCCTGTCTCCATTCTAAGCTGGTCCCAGGTAACAGTGCAGGGACAGTCTCTGCGCTTTGGAACCTGGCTGCAGCTCCAGCAAATCCTTCATCATTACTGTTGGAAGGCTTTGCAGAAATGTGTTTCAAAGGGGAGACTTCCTTCGGGTGAAAGGCCTTGTATTTACATGAACTTTGATCCAGCTTCCACTGGCATAGATGGGAATTATAGCACTGAATTTATCAGATTCTCCAAATCATATGGTTTTTGTCCTTTTCTTCTGCATTCTGCTTTTATTTTCTTTGGCAAGGTACCAAATGTAAAGAGCATCCACTGGCGACCAAACTGAGCCTGTCCATCTCTTTCCTGAGTTTGTCAGTCTCTTTCAAGTTCACCTTGAACCTTGTAGACTCTCTAGTCTACAGCTTTTCAGATTCACCACCTGGAAAGAGCGTAGCAAAAGTTTCAAACGTGAAAGTGTGACTGTAGCAGAATAATACTGAATAGGCTTTAATGCGTGGAGGTACTGAACAAAAGCAGGATGGAGGACTCATGCGTAAGCAGTGTTAAGCTTCTTGAGAAAAAAGCAAGTACATTGCTCTTGCACTGGGCCAGTAGAACATGGCAACAGTAAAACATCATTAAGATTAGTTCAATTTCCATGCATAGCAGTAACTCATGAGTCTTGCAAATAGAGCAGATCAAATTCATTTCTGCCGTACCCCAGAATAACTCTGAGTTCATTCGCTGTAACTACAACAGCGCTCTTCTGGTTGGGTGTGCTTATAAATCACTTCACTAATGCTGGTTAAAACTGAAATAACATTGGCGTAAGCGAGACCTTTCACTTCAAATTGAAATGGCAAAATATGTTCAGCCTCTTGAGAGGAAATGACAATGAGCTATGGCATACTAAAGGAAAGCTGAGCATTGTAACTCTTGGGATCACATTGAGAAACTCTTCGTAAGGCCATGGACTCTCACTTCATATTTTCAAGTGTCCAAACTGACTGTAATTCTGTTCAAAAGGAGGACACTAAGACTTTTCCCGCAGCTTTGCGTTCTCATTTCTCTCGCTTTCACAAAGAATGTTACCTCAGAAATATTAAATGGGAAACATGTGCTTCAGGGCTAATGGTATTGCTGCTTTGTAAGGTCAGCTCCAAAGTCTCAACATAAAGGCTTTGTTAATCTAAAGTGAAATAAAAGCAGCTGTCATAAAGCATGTGATATATAAACCCTCATTTAAAGTTGTATTATATTCCTCTTATTATTTTTAATAGTCTGAATTGAGAGAGAGAGAAAAACATCTATTGAAAGGATAAAAAACAGCACTTGTGTCTCTTTTCTTGAGAAGTTTAGAAAAATATTTTGTCACTGATAAAAAGACTCATCTTTAAGTGCCTGCCCCGCCACCCCCCCCCCCCCCCACCCACTTTCTCCTTTCATTCCTTTTAC
>NW_010422424.1:1910-5472 GCF_000710305.1 Buceros rhinoceros silvestris
CCCCCCCCGCTACTCATTTCTCTTAGGTCATATATTCTCTCTACAAAAGAACAAGAAGTGTTGATATTCTGTAACAGAAAATAGCAGACAAGTTAGATAAATTTCACTGCTTTTTCAAGCTGATGAAAGAGCATTTTTCCTCTTTCTGATTAACTTCTTGTACCATCACTCCCAGTCAGAGATTTCATTTTGGTTCATTGTCCCAAGGAAAGGAATTCTCCCATGTTCCTACTTTATTTATCTGAGAGTTGCAGGCAACATTAAACAAATCAATCACTGCTGTTCACGTTGTGAGACCTCTGTGTGTTGATGAATAGTGATGTTTCTCTCACTGCAAAGTTAAGTTGCTTCTGTTTTCTGTTGACCTCTCCTACCTCCATATCTACATCTCATTAAGTCTAAAGCAATTTACAAGGTTGAGTTACTCCTTGCTACAAATGATCATTAGGTGTTTGTTGGAACAACTTTAGATGTTGCATCTTGAGGCCTAGAGGAAATGGTTCGCATCACAGAAGCTTCATTTTGGATAGACACTGGAGAAAGGTGCTGGCCTTGCTGGGTTGTTTGACGGACAATTGCGGCTATGAAATCCATCGATTCTTACCTGCCAGGATGGGGGGTCAGCAGTTGCCAGATAGGAACAGTTGTCTTGATGTTTTTAATTTTGGGATTGTATCTATACAGATTTTAGGATGCATGATAGTTTAGTTATGCATAGATATCAAAGGGAAAAGTTGCTGCTTTTGAAAAAACAGTGGATCACCGTGCGTGACTGATTCTTCTCTCTAAAGATTCTCTTGCAAAGGCATGTATTACAATCAGCACCCTCAGATGTGGTGGCTCACCTATTTAATCAAGAAACTAAAAACTTCTTGACAAAGGTAAACTTGAAACTGAAAACTAAAACTGTGAGCAAGTGCTGGGTATGAACTTTTTCTGAGACTATAACAATTATTAGTCTGTAGCAAATTACATTGTGGAAAAGTGTGCAAATGTGTGAGCAGTTTATAAGATGTTGATTTGGAAATATGCCTTTTAATGTGTCAGTAAGAAAACAAATAACCGAAGAAACCTTAAACTACATTTTCTTCACTGTGTTACTAGTCCTCATCAAAGATACTACCTTGACAATCAGAAGACTTGAAATATCTGTAGGGAAGTATGTTGGTTTTGGGGGTTTTTTTGTTTTGGTTTTATTTTTACATATACGTACATTTCTCACAGGTATCACGGACGTTTATTTTTCTCGCCTTGGTTGTTTTCTTCCTAGTGCACAGTAGATAATTTAATTGTGTTACGACTATATAGTCTTCGATAGTTTAGTCAACAATAAAAACTAGAGACAATTTTGGCACTCTGCAGACAAAAATAAGACTAAAAATGGTATTAGTAGAAAACTAAACTAACAGTTCTGTGATTTGTAAGCAGCAGAGTGCTTTCCCTCTCAGGTTCAGCTGTCTTTCCTTTTTTCTAACTTCAAAATTAATTTCTGAGTTTATCTTATTTAAAGTCTGTTTAATGTATGTCACATTTTCTCTCCTTACCCTCAGCAAATCATTCTGCATTCACTGTAGATCTTTTTAACTGAGTGTAATTTTATGACAGTGTAAAAAGCCTTTGTTTCCAGTGTACAATTATAGCTATTTTTTATAGAACCTATATCCATTTCATAACATGCATCTTGAGATACTTATTTTGATGAACTTTAACTGGAATATTCTCAAATCTCTTTTATAACTCTTGGATATCTTTCTTTTGTTTTTTCTTTTTTCTTTTGTGTTTTTTTTTTTTAAATCATGGTTTCTCTTTTTACGGTTCTTCAAGAAATCAGAAACCTTATTAAAAACTGTTAAAATGGAAAAAACGTGTTCTGTGAAGCCAGAATATCTAAGGTTTTTTTTATAGTCCATTCTTCCTTTTACACAAGATCAAAGCATCAAGGGACAAGAAAATAGGGTGAGAAAAGTCAATTCAAGCTTGAAGAAATCATGCTCAGGCCAAATATTTATCTAGTGATTCATCAAAAACATTGCAAAATGTAGTACTGGATTTTTAATGATCGCAGGTTTCATTGCCAGTTCTTGTAGTACATCCTGTTCTGGTGCAGTGCTCTGAAGAGGGGGGAGGAAAGAAAAGTCAAGTAAATACATTAGGTCAAACCCTAATTCAGCGACAACTGAAAACCACTAATGGGATGGACGTATCTCATTATGAAGCATTGGTTTTCAAAAGAATGTAAATACTTCTATTGGCGGTGGTAGAAGACTTGCATTTGATGGTAGAGAAATTTCTTGTAATTGAACAAGTTCCTGTTTGTGCTCCCAGGATAAAAGCATTCCTCAAAAGTGAGGCAAGTTCAGAAAAGAAAAAGTACAGGCATGACAGCACTCATCTCTTGCATTTCAGTTCTGCTGAAATAAACTTTGGAATTTCAAACCAAGAGATGGTGAGCAACAGGTTACTTGTTAAAGGATACTGATGTGGTTCATAGGGATCCTTGATGCATGAAACAAAATGATACACAGGAGAAGAAAACAGACCCTGAGCTCTGCTGGCAAGTTAGGCGTTGGTTGAACATGAGAGAGTGATAGTAACAAATAATAGAGAAAATGAGGTAAAGAAGAAAGGTGTGAGTTAGTATCAGGGAAGTTGAAAGGCAAGCAAACCACTTAATACAGAAGAGTTTATTCCAACAATTTTTTCCTATCAGGAAATGCTCTGTTCTAGCTGCTGCCCTTGTTCCTTCCATGGATGGCTGTATATCAGATACTGATCGGTTTATTTTATGTAAGGAGTAACACTACAAGAGGAGCTCAGTCTGTGGAGAAGAGGGACCTTGAGAGGCTTCAACTCCTGAGGTGCTTTCCTGAGTGCCTTTCTACAGTGCTCTGCAAAAGAATTAAGTCAGTCCAAACACTACTGTTTTTCTGCCTAACCACAGGCACTTTCCACCATGTTTCCTACTATATCATGTATAAAAAACTACATTTTTTAAAATGTAGAAACAGCAGAACTCATGTACAACTACGTCATCTACATATTAATGAGATAAGCATATAAATAGTAAGAGAAGAGAAGTAGATGCTAAAAGGTAACTTGAGGAACTCAGTTTTTCATTTGAAGGAGCAGAACTGCTACTTTTGCTCACAAAGCATAGGATGCATGCTATTCAAACTGCGTATTGCACGTCTGTATCCACGCCTCACTCTACAATTTATTTTGAAACCAGTCCATGACCTTTTTTTCATGTGGTAGTCTTAAAAATGAGAATACATAGTTCAGTGCAATGGATCATAATGTACAACCACATATAACCATAAAGGTTATATACTAATGAAGGTATAAAATAGAGAACGAACTTGGAATGAAATACGTGGGAAAGCTTGGGCTTTCCCACGGCATGGAAAAAGGTAAGCAGAATTGTCTTTTGTGAACCATGAAGGAAATTATGTAACTGAAGTTTTAAAGATAAGTTTCTTGGGTTCTCCTCCTTCCAGGATTATTGAGGTAATGAAGGTGGGATTCTACTCGTAGTTTTCAAAATGTTATTAATGGCATTCCT
>NW_010422424.1:5585-6385 GCF_000710305.1 Buceros rhinoceros silvestris
ATTCCTGATTGCCAATGGAAATATGATATGATGCTCAATATGATGCTGTTATCTTTTTGAACCAGCAAAAATGTGGCTGAGTTATGATTTAGGCTTGATTAGGTTCCTACTCCCTGTGCTACGCAGGTGATGGCATCCAAAGTGGGGGGGGATGACGGGGAGTGGTGACGACGATGATGACTTGTGAGCTGCTGGCATGGCAGGGGAAGGCGTTGCTCCCTTATTTATGTCTGTGGATAAATATAGGACTGATTTGGGTGGGATTTTTTTCCCTAAAGAAGCACAGTAGTTGTTGATTTTAGTTTTGCAATGTAAAAGAATTAAAGGAGAGGTTGATAATAGATGAGCAGCAGCCTCTGGTTTTCTGCATTGAATATGGAGGTAGCTGACTGTCTGCTGATGCTACGTAAGTGTTGAGGTGTGGGAATTACTTACTAAGGTACAGAAAGAAGGAGTTTTCCAAATACAGACTGTGGAAAAAGGAGGTGGATTGGAATAATGGAGAAGTGGTGGCGCTTGATAGGTTACATGGAGGATATGTGGATGAAATCCTGTTCCCCATAGCTATTTAAGTATTTTCTGGTACTTGTTGCCTGTGGAGGAGATATTTGCCCCTGTTTATCTTAATATGTCTCTGCCCTTTTGCTCTTCTGTTGGATGAGTTGGGATACAGCATTTTTATCATGAGCCGCTTAAAAGCCTCAATCGAGATCTCACTTAGGTCCATCCCTGTTACAAGAACCAGGTTTGTTTCAGTGTCCCAGAATGCAAAATATTTCCTTCGTTCCCCGTACGGGCCA
>NW_010422425.1:0-1048 GCF_000710305.1 Buceros rhinoceros silvestris
CCGCCCGGCACCGGAGGAGTCTCCGCTCCACAGGTCGCCGTGTGCCGGAGCCCAGCCGGGCCGATCCTCCGCTGCCGGCGGCGGCGAGACCACCCTGCCAAGGGCAGCAGGTTCTCCCCGAAACGGGTCCTTTCCCCCGGGGTGCCAGCAGCCAGCGCGCACACCGGGGCGAGATACTGGCTCCAGCAGCAGAGCTCGGCGTCTCCTCCGCACAACCAGCACCCCTGCCCCCAGTCCGGACTGCTTTTGTAGCCGCGGAATGCAAATTGCCCTTATCTCTCCGCCACTGATGTAATTTGCCTGGTGATTTCCCACCGAGTGCTCCGCCGCCAGTTAAAGTGGCAGCGCATCTGCTCTTTACTCCTCACCTACTCCTTATTCCACATCTGCTCTTTACTGCACATCTGCTCTTTATTCCTCACCTACTCCTTATTCCACATCTACTCTTTACTCCACATCTGCCCTTTACTCCTCACCTACTCCTTATTCCACATCTACTCTTTACTGCACATCTGCTCTTTATTCCTCACCTACTCCTTATTCCACATCTACTCTTTACTCCACATCTGCCCTTTACTCCTCACCTACTCCTTATTCCACATCTACTCTTTACTGCACATCTGCCCTTTTACTCCTCACCTACTCCTTAATCCGCATCTGCTCTTCACTCCGCATCTCCTCCTAATTCCCCACTTACTCTTCACTCCTCACTCCTTATTCCACATCTGCTCCTTATTCTGATAACGAGAAGTTAATAAAAATTTAGGGGCTTGTTGCTTGGGCTTTCTGATTGGGCAATTTATGGTAGTTAATAGGTGTTTGCAACATAAGGAGCTTTTGATAGGACAATTTATGAAAGCAGGAACACAGACGCCGACTCCAAAAAGATGAACAGAAACAAGTCTGGACAGGATGTAAGCAAGTCTGAACAAGTCTCGACACCAAGGACTACAGAGCATGTGCAGAGGGCTCCAGGTTAAAAGTTCCTGGTGAGTTAGGAAAGCAGAAAATATCCAGAGGTTTGAATATTAGATAACTTTGCTAAAAA
>NW_010422426.1:0-6773 GCF_000710305.1 Buceros rhinoceros silvestris
CGGGGAAGACCGCCGGGGATGCGCGAGGGATGTAGGCTGTGGCATGCAGACAATGTCAGCGCCGGGGAGCCTCCACCCTGTGTTGCTGCGGGCAGTCGAGTCCCCGCACGAGCATCGCCAAGTCTCTCTGTGCAACCCGGGGAACAAAACGCGCTCAGATCCTCCTTCCTGATGTAGAAAAAAAGATTGGTTCAGATTGTTCGTTACAATGTTTTGATTAAAAAAAAAAAGAAAAAAAGACCTGCAATGGTTTAAGCTTTTTAGCCACGCGACTTACTGAGGGCAGGCTGGTGTGTGAAGAGCCTCCCAAGAAGGCTGGTGTCTGCATTGGTTTTCATAAAGATGAGGAGAGTGGTATATTATTTTTTTTTTGCACGGGGAGAATCATTGATGGTGGGGGGGAGAGGAGGAGTGTTATACATGAGGATCACATGACCTGTGTAAAATCCATGTAGGTAACTCTTATTTTTTTTTCTGTGTTAATGCTGATGATTGACCTGTTCATTTTAGAAGTTTGTTTTTTTTTTTTTCCCTGGATTTGCTATCTTGTGTAGCGGAAAATAGTAACCTGCACGTTTGGGCACTGTCTTTGCATTTTATAATTTTTGCTACTATTTCAAGACTTTTTATGTTCTTACCTGGTTATTCAGGAGGGGTCCAACAGCAGTATGTGTAGTATAATTCCTCTTTTACTGGAGGAGTACAGGTACACTCAGTTTGCCACAAGTATGCTATTCCATATGGCTCATATCTTTATTTGCCATTTGTGTGATGGAGCAATGGGGAACTAATGGGATTGTAGAATTACACCCGTGCTCTTTAAAAAAATTACTGCTTTTTGTCTGTTCCCGTCACTCCCCTGCGCTCCGGACATGGACACATGAGTTTATAAAACACTTTTGAGAAGAAATGTTTATTGTTGAATTAATTTACGTGTTTATTGAAACAACATGTCTAAAAGCAAGTATTTCTGTTTTACTCTCTGTTTAATCAGCTTTTCTTTGCTGAGAAGTTAAAAAAAATAAAGGAACAGAAAAATTGCGTGCTAAATCATCTTGAAGAACAAAAGCACAGGTCATAAATTGCAGTTTTGGGCAATACTTTGCACGTTGGCTATATAAAAATTTAGACATACCTGTGTTTAATATGCTGATTTACCTGCTTGGGTGGGTGTGGTGGACAGTGGGACATAGAACTGTTTTTCTGCATCTGAGTTGGTATGTGGTTTTTCCTATCAGTGGGTGACACTCAAATTCCCTTACCAAAATCCATACTAGGAAGGCTTTTTGTTTTCCTAGAACAAGATGGTAAGCGGTGGTAAGGAATTTATTTATTGCCGTCCTACACATTTCATTTTCAGATGAATTTACTTAAAATTGCTTGGTTAGAAAAGTATTACTAAGGGATAAGACGTGGTTCAGGAAAGCAGTGTAGTTTACCAGCTGTTAACCTCTTGAAAGAATATAAAAAATTATGTGAAAAAGGGATACTGATAAATTTTATATAATCTTTAATCTGCCTTCCTTGTGTACTTTTTTAAGACCATGCCTTCACGTTTGAATTTAGAATAGTTTTTTTCCGGGGAAGTAGTGAATTGACAAACTGTTTTGAATTTCCGCATATTGCAGCCAGTTCCTTTTTTAATGAAGTAGGACCATGGTACAGAGAACACCTGTTGGTTTAAAGGAGGGTGTGAGACTGTGCTGGTAACTTCTGTAGGTAGTGGTTCAGCGATTGGTTTTAAGAGGCTTTATTTTTCAGGAGGGTTTCTCCGTCTTCTGAGTATCAGAATATGTGGATGTTGCCTCATTTCTCCCTTCCCCAAACCACTGAAATTTTCTAAGCTGTAAAGCTGTTGTGTTGCTTCTTTATTTAAACTTTGTGAGAATATGAGCATGTGCTTCTGTATCTCTAAAGCATCAAGACTTTTATTAATATCAGCTAGTTTTTCTATCCGGAAATAGTTATTTCTTTGTCCTCTTAATTGAACATCTTTATGCTGTATTAATCTGATCTTGACTGGTTGTGCAACTTGCCTTCTTTCTCCAAATGTCTTTCAGCCACTGGAGGGGAAAAAAAAATATCAAACTAGGACAGAGTTAAATCTGAGTGACTAAGCCAGTTAGGCAAATACTAAGAACAGTGCTGAAGATCCCAGCTGTTAAATAATTTAGATCACATTCTTAATAGTAGAAAAATCCAAATCTCTTGTGTTTCAAATTAAGCCAAAGGTTGCAAAGTAACCACACTGCCTTTTCTGTTGTGTTAAGCAATAGTTTTATTACTGAATTTTCAAGTAGGATTGAAATAATGCACATCACAGCTTTCCATTATCCTCTGTTCATACTGAGGGCTTTTCTGATTACATCTAGAACTTGTCACAGGCACCACAGCCAAAAATGTCCAACATTTACTTCAGCCCCCAACAATAAATCAAACATTGATGTGTGCTTATTTTGAGATGTTTCACACCCTTTCTTTGCAGTTGCTAGAAGAAAACATATGTTGATTTACAGCTGAATCAGGCCATCTCAGATAAACAAGCCTTATAAAGAGGGACAATTCAGATCTGTATTATTGCTAAGGTCTAATACTATGTAGAAATGACAGCAGACTGCTGCATAGTCACGTTTAATGTATTTCTATGTAGGACGTTAATTTTGTTTAAGGAAATGTAACTGAGAAAAACAAAGTTGTTGTATTAAGTAAGTCCTTTTAAGGATTCAAAAAATACCGCTGTCATAATTGGCAATCACAGATTTTGAGTGAGTACACACATTGAATGCTTTCCACCTTTAGGAATGTCTGCAAGGTTAGGGAATGCCAGTGAAGAAGCTTGCACTCCAGTTGTCTGTTATAGTTGTTCTTCAGATTGACAAGGGATTTAAATTTCTTCTTGTTCATCTGCAAGCATTATCATCGCTTAAAAACTGCATTCATTGAAAATGGCTTATTATTTTCAAGATGTTAATAATAGAATTTACTAATAACTATCCAATTAAGCATCAGTCCCTGTGAGAAAGACAAGTAAGAATCTTTGATGATTTGGGTTGCTATTAATCATCCTCATAGTTGAAAATCTTAGAAAGACTAAGAAAAATATTTGCACTATACTTTTTATGCAACTTGTACGGATACATTGGCTGATGACATTTTTTGACTTTTCAATGAGTTAATGACTTCTCTATTTTGTCTTAAGTTGTAATTTTAATTATTTGCTAGGCCAGGCTTTGGTTGAAGTGTTTAATGTAAGTTGTTACATAGAATAATACTTTGTTTGAACTTGCTTTTTAAAAAATACATCTATTAATGAAGGGCACTTGAAATGTCTTGTTCTGTGAGCTGTTGCTCTATTCGTTAGGAATTGTATGGAGCAAAGTTATGTGCATAAGAATTTGAAACTGGCCTGAATAAAAAAGATTAAGCTGTTAGGAAAACTATTTTTTGTGGTCTTATTTCATAATGAGTTAGTTGAATTCTATACAGAAGACTGGGGGGATGGGGGATGAGGATGGGAGGAGTTCCAGAGCTACTATAGAAATAGTTTCAAAAACTAGAAATAGTTTTAGTCATAGAACATAATTTTTACTTGTTACTGATTTTCTAGTCTCAGAAATTTGTCAGGGTGATTTAAAATAATCAGAAAGGGGATTGAACCTTCATTGCCTCTGGTCTTTCTTTTTAGGTGAGCAGTGTGTAAGGTGAAAGTTTTTATAAAAGAAACCAAAGTCTCTCTGGTGAGGGATTTACTGTACATAGTAGCAAAACTGTATGTTTGCTTCCCGAGTAAATATTTTAGAGTGTTCAAGAACTCAAGTTGTTGCTGGTAAAAATGCACTGATGTTGCATAGAGCAAATGGTAAACTGAATGAGGATCGTTCTCATCTTGTGTGAAAATACTGCATATCTTGAATATCATCCCTTATTGGAATGTTAGCGTTGGATTGTTCTACTTGTATTCGACATCTGCTGAAATGGTATTGTGCGATGTAAGGGTGTCAGTACGCTGTCAGTGTGTTTTGAATAGCAAATAGCATTGGTGCTCATATACCAGGAGTGCTCTTTTGCTTAGGCTCTGTTAAGCACAGATCCAAACCATCGTACTATTTGCTCCTGATATTACAGCGCAACCGCCGATTGCTAGCAGATCAGGACTAGAAAGAAACAGGATCAAGAAGTGACATCAGTTCATCAGTTTCCAGTTTCATGGCTCTGATCAGTTTATTACTGATGTCAGTATTGCACTATCATGTAAAGAAGTCTTGGAGTAGTTGAACAGAGAACGTGATAATTTTTCTGAAATGCATGTATGAAGTGGAAAGATATGATAAATAAAACATATGCAGAAAGGGACTGGAGGGAGACTAATTGGCATCCTTCATCCTCTCTGATAACTTTACCCTTCAGAAAGTTTTGGGAGCAGTTGCAAGGGCACTGGCAGAAACTTCTGTTCGTGTAATAGTGAGAGTTCAACTCCACTGCCTATGGCTGGCATGGGGTACTGTGCTACTGCCAGGGCTGTGATCTTCTCATCTTCTCCTTCCCTTTCCCCAAAGACTTAACAAATTGTTGTGTTTGTAGGACTTGTAGCAGCCCTGTATTTTGTCCTTAATACTGCGTTAAAGAAAAATTTTAAAAAGTATAACTGTGCTGTGCTTGTATTTGAGATGTGCAATACAAATACTTCTCATAGTTGTTTGAGTGTTGCCTTTGTGGCTCTTCCAGTAGGAAGGAATGGTTTAGTAGTTTGCTTCCTCAGAGAAAGCTCCAGGTAGAGCTTGTGGCTCTCCAATGATATTTGGGTAGACTTCACCTTAATGCAAATTCTGTCATTTGTTGCCACTTTCCTGCTTAAAAAAAACCAGCCATTGATAGCATAGAAAAGGTAGTTCATTCCATGTGATCATAGTCTTAATGTCTGAACTTGGTTACAGTCCTGGTAAAAGGGCTTTCCAAACTAAAACTGTTGTCAAGCAAGTAGTTCTGCTTCTACTATCCTACCGTTGTGTATCACTGACTTGTGGAAATCTACAGGTTCTTCAAGAAATTGTTGCACTCTTCAAGGATTACTCTGTGCAAAATTTTACTTTGTTTTCTGAAATCCAGTTATTTATAATAAAAGGAAAATGTTTTCATAAGTGTCCAAAAGACATAATTACCAATTGTAATTGGTATATTTGTGTCATCTGTTTGTAAAATTGGATTTTGAAGGCTATGTCATTAGTGTTAGAAGTCCGAATAATTAATGTATATCAAGCATTGATGATAAAATAACCTGTCTCAAATGCTTGAATTCTTACTCTGATATCACCTTTGCACTTTAAATCCCTTCCACATTAAAAGTTGAGTGAGTTACTGCATACTGTGTAAAGTGCTACCTTTACAACATAGAATTCATAAGGGGTCTTTTGGTATGGAATTTCATTCTTTTTCGAACTTATGAATAGTGTTAAGACAGTTGTGCCTCATCTGTGTTGTTACAACCAGTGATGAAAAAAAATTTAGTGTTTTTTTTAATATCTTGGGATTTCTTTTAAATTGTTTCATTGATTATGATGATGAAATATCTCTGTCTAAAGTGCATATTTGATTGGTTTAATCAGTGAGAAAGTATACTGAAACTGTTTGACAGATTTTCCCTCTCTGTCAAAGGGCTTGTAGATTTGTAACTCTTATGTTTAACTCTGAAGTTGCTGAATTGGTCTTTGTGATACACCATTAGTGAAAGGAGAAATGTTCAGAAGTAAACAGCTTGCATACATGCTTGCTGGCTTTCCTTCTCTTTCCATCAATTCATGATGAGATGTCACTGATAGATTTTGTTATAGATGCTATAGAAGATACCATTAGCAAAACGAATGTGCAGGTTCTTTGCAGGTAGTAAAGGCACTCTATGCATTGCTTTAATGACTGGAAGACGTTTATATTTCTGTATAGATGAATTTGCTGTGTGTGGAATAGCTACAGGTCTGCAGTTCTCCCTGCCTGCATCTCTGATAGCGCTGACCCAGTCTCAAGAGCTGTATTCCGCTCTGTTTTTTCTAGTACGTTCCTTAATGAAATGGTAGTAATTAATAAGAGCAAAAGAAAAGCAAATTAGATGAGTGAGAACGTTTTTTTTTCTCATATACTTTTCCTGGCAGAAATATCCTTAGGTCTTATTTAGCTTTAATGATCATTAAACTGTTGTGTGTTACAAATACTCTTAAAAGGAAGTGATGGTGAGACTAAATCCACCTAAGTTCTCTGATCCAGGTTACAGCACGATCCACAGCATACCAAACTGGTAAAATTGAAGATGTGATACATTGCAGTGAAAGGTTCTACCTTTGGGGAGCTGTTGAGAGAGGAAGAGAAGCTAGATCCATGTATACATCTTCCTAGACCATGATTACATCATAGTTTTGCAAAATTAAAGGTTCTCTTATCTGGGATGTAAAAGCATTTTTAAAAATAAAGACAAACTCCCTTCCAGGTTGCTGTTTGCATCTTATAAATATTAAAAGTCATCTGTCCAGGGTTTCACGATCTGTTGTAGGAAATACTTCTCACCATTATTTAGTAAATTAGTTTGTTTTCATGTCTAGATGACAAATGTTACCTATATTTATTTAGGCAAGCTACTTTACAAAACTGGGATGAGTTCTAGCACAATATTGAAAAAGTTAGGTTTTCAAACATCTTGTGAATGAAACTTATTTTTGCAGCTCCGAGATGATCTTCAAAGGTGAAATTGGCGTGGGAAGTTGTCCTGGGTTCAACATGGAGGAACC
>NW_010422427.1:0-2057 GCF_000710305.1 Buceros rhinoceros silvestris
TCAGAAAACTAGCCCATGTCCCTACTCAGACACAGAATGGTGGAACGGTTGGGGTAGTGATTTATGGTCCTGGCTACCTGGAACACCGTGGATAAAATGACTTTTATTTTATTTGCTGCGTGGGTTGGCAGCTTTAACGTTTTTGCCTTGTGCTATACCGTGTTTGATTCGACTAGTCCAAAGCGTGGTGAATCGTATGCAAGCAATCACTGCGACCTCACCTGATGGTGTCAAACATACCAGATTTATAAAGCAAGCCAAACGCGTAACTGTTAGACTCATATAGCTTTGCTGTTTTCCCAAACTGCGTGGCAGTTTTACACGACCCCTCCCGGCCCCGCCACCGCGCACCTTTGCTTACAGATCCACCATAAGGATAAAAAAAGAAGAGAGACACGTGTTAAACTAAACAACAAAACAAAACTTTATTGAAAAAAATAGAAAATGCTTATAAACTAGGTTAACAATTAACAACGGTTAATAACGAATAGGAACAGAACATGTAATTTATGCATAAGCAGTATAATAACAGTAAAAAGCAGAGATCCAAATAAGAATAACTGCAATAATAGCGACACCTAACAGAGAAAAAATTAGTATTTTCAAGTGCCTCCTGTTGACCAACTTGACATCTCCACGGCGGGCAGCGCCGTCTCTCTCCCTTTCTGCCCCGACAGCAGGTCCCCTGGAGCTGGAAGTGAAGAAGAAAAACTTTACAACCATGGGAGTTAAAAGGAAAAACCTCTTAGAATTAGTAATGCCAACCTTGCTAAGCGACAAGCATAATACTCAAACGCTCACCGCAGCCTCTCATCTTCACCCAAGGGCTCCTGCTCGGCAGCGACATTCTAAAAAAAAAAAAAAGGAAAACATTACACCAGCATAGCCAAGCAACAAGGAGTACTAAAGGAATTAGGAAAGGAAACGTTACCACTTGCGGCTCTGCAGACATCTTAGCAAGTGGACACTGGAGGTGATAACTCCTACTGGTCCCGTGGTACGCGTGTGCGTCACACCTTGCGGTTGCTCCTTTTATGGACTCCAAGTCTGGAATTGCACACGCAAAAATTCCCTTGGAAAGCTCTGGAAAAGGGTATGCGCAGTTCCCTCCTCCAAAGGATGCTGGGATTGAGGCAGGAATCCTGGGCAGGAGTCTGACCTGCTCTCAAGCTCACAACTCCAGCCTTGCGCAGGCGCAGTCACCCCATTTTTGAAGAAACACAGGGAAAAACACTGCTCTCCCTGTGGTTCAGCCGTGATGAGGTGACAAATGTCAAAAATGGGAAATTGCCTTAAGGCCGCAAGTGGCCGAGAAGGGCTGCAGGTGGTTTTTCAATTGATGACATAGCTATTAAAGAAATATTCTTCTTTACACCTCTTGGTGTGCAACACTGGTCCACCTGACAGTTGGACATCTCCCCAGAAATGACGTTTGTTTCCCCCTAGTTGTAGACTAGATATTATTTTATTTGGTTGTATTGAAGCCATCACTTGCAAAATCAGGCCTGGAGACCCACCCCGAATCTGAGAAACATTGGGACTCACGGGGTGGGAAAAATGATGTCTTTTAATGATTGACATTGACTTGTTACCCTTTATTTTAATCTTACTTCATGTTATTTTTTTTTTTTTTAAATTTTGAACAGGTTGTTTGACATCATTGGATCTGTCAGCATTGTGTTAACCAAATGCTATCTATGAATACTATTAAGGTATATTACCTTGAGGTGGTCCATATTTTCTTTTTACGTAGTTGGAATAGACAAATGGAAGCACCCAACTTTGGGGTAAAAACAAAGGGACCCCTCAACGTATCATACAACAGCATGAATTTATCTTGCAAACCTTTTTTTTTGTGACAATAAGTGGGGAATTTATATTGGATGATCGCAATAGATCGCTATGCCAAATATATGTTATGATTACCCTTACCCTTCCTCCCCTCTCCTTTTCCTCCCCCCCGCCCCTTTTTTTCTCTTTTCTTTTCCTTTTTAACCTTGGTGAGTGATGTTGAGCCACGGGGTGGTGTCAGAGACTGAAAAAGAATTGTTTATGTC
>NW_010422428.1:0-10514 GCF_000710305.1 Buceros rhinoceros silvestris
GGGAGCGCTGTGTCGGGAGCCTGCTCGCCGCCCCGCGCTGCCCCGGGGCATCTCCCGTCCTCAGCTCGGACCGGGCCTCGGCCGGAAGCATGGAGGCAAAGGTGAAGGCAGTGGCCCATCAGCCAGTGACCCCGCCTCCCGCCGGGTCGCCCGGGCTGCTGATGGTGCCGGGATCCCCCTCTTTATCACGCCTGCCCACACCTTCCTCCCGGTGCTTGCGGTCCTTGTCCTGGCTCCATCTGCCTGCACAGGCCTCGGGTTCACAGCTTGCCTACACCCTCTCGCACCTCACTGCTGCGCTGGCCCCAGCCACCCTTGCCTGGTGTCCACTCTTGCCCTTTCTGCTGCTCCCACGGTCTCTCTCCTCAGCTTGTCTCTGTCTTTCCCATTGCCCGCATGCCCTCCCTTGGCAGTGTCACCCGCCCTCCTGGGCTGCCTCATCCCCACATCTCCAAAGTGAGGACCTTCCCCATGCCACCCTCGTGTGATGATGGCAGGGTAGGACTGCCTCTGGGTCCAAGCTTGGGTGCCTACGTTTGTAAGGCAGAATGGTCCCAAATCTTAGGTGGATCTCAGCCAGGCACTTGCTAGCATCCTTCGGTGACTTGCCTAGGGACTCTCAAGGGCAGTATAACTAAAATGACCATTTAAGTGTGTGTGTGTGTGTGTGTCTTTCCTTTCTCCTGCAGGTGAGCTCATTAGCTCTTGTGGGGTGCCTAATGTCACTCATGTTTCAGGAGAACAGAGACCACATAGATATTCTTGGGCCGGGAGTGTTGGATGCTTCCCATTTTGTCCATGTTCCAGAAGAAAATTGACATCAGAATAGGACAAACTGGTAAAAGAGGATGGAGGGGGTGTTACCTGAGCATATGTAATAGCCAAATAATCCAGAAGAGATGCAGTTTAGTTTGAAGAACATGACTAGGAAGCAGGATTCCTGCATCTTTTTCTTGGCTCTTCTCTGCTTCATGATGTGACCTTGGGAACATTATATAACTTCTCTTAGACCTCAGTTTCCCCAGCATGGAAAGACTTGGGGGGATGGGGGGTGATAATGCTGAAATACCCAGATGAGGCGCTTTGCTGACTTAGATAATGTTTGCCAAGTGCCTTGAAGATGTCAGGTAGTATATAAATGCTAAGCAGTGTTAACTAAAATCTCCCTGGCAGTCTCATGTGCTGCAGAGGTTACCACCTGGGACTCGTGTAATGCCAGGCTCCCACTTCCCAGGTTCAGAGGAGACCAGCTGCTGTACAGCTAAAAAGACAGAATGACCCGTGTACACATACTTTTCGGTCTAGTTTTGCCTGCTCTAAGGGAACTGATGAGTTAATACCTTTGATTCACATGAAACTAAAAGAGTGATCTGCTCGTGGCCTGGGAATGTTTCTGGCAATGAAATGGAGCTGTGCCCACTGAGGTCTCAGTTGTGGCAGGCTTTTCCTGAAAATGCTGCTGAAGACTCTTCTGAGTTTCAGGTTAAATGGGAATTCACTCAGTTAGTGAAACAGGTCCTGTTCCAGCAGCTAAGGGCCATATGAGAAGGTTTTCCTACTTCACATCAGGGTGACATGATAGGTTTTCTTACTCAGACATCAGTGGCAGTACGTGGCTTCTTGATTGCATAGGCATAGCCTTAATGTACACAACATTAATGTATGAGCATCCTAAGGTGAGGTTGTTAAGTAGTAGGGATAAACATAGTTGGTTGTTGTTTGGGCAAGAAGATGGACTTAAGTAGACCAGCTTCAGAGAAGACTGTGGCAGGGTTTTCTGCTATAAGCGCTATTTAAATTAGGATGCAATACTATTGCAATGGAGTATTACAACAAATTTACATTGAGGTAAACAAATTCTGTAGGCGTGGCATTTGTTATTTTACTTCATATCTGAAATATTTCTTGATACCTTACAAAAAAAAAAAGGCTGTAGGGGGTTAGGGGGGTGGCGTGGCTTTAAGGAGTTGCCGCTGTCTTGTGGATTTTGAGAAGTGTCAGAAGTGTCTTTGAAACCTGACTAGGTCACATATGAAGATGTAGCCCAGTTTGAGGGAGGACATGAATCCTTTTACATACCCCCTGGGTCCTGAGCTGGTTAAAGTACTGACAAGCCATTTTAATTATAACTGTGTAAGCCCAAAGCTGGAAAAGCTTGAACACAAAGCCTAGGGGTAGCAATATACCTAGGTACTGGTATGGTTGGTCTGGATGGATCATAGTGTAAGGAATGAAGTGGCTGGTTCTGTTCAGCCAAGGCTTGCTCTTCCTTTGCCTCTCACCTCCGAGCCTGCTCCAGCCTGCTCTCTGTGGCAAGTACGATGTTCTCTGCAGTCACCAATCACTGGCACCCAGGCTTTTCTTCAGCACACCCTCATTTTAGGGTTTGTTTCCTCATTGCCATCTGCTCCTGGAAATCATCCCTTCTAGGCCGGCATGAGTGGAGTCCGCCTGACAGTGAATTGTTCTAATGGCAGTGAGCAAAGACCTCCTTGCTTCATTCCAGATGTTCATAGTTCACTTTAGGGAGGCCCCCATCCTGCAGCATGCATCATTCTGGGACCTCTTTAGAGCCTGGGCCTAGATTAACAGGGCTGTAAAGAGGCAACTGTTTTGACACAGAGGAAAAATGAATAGTCTGTTCCCTGATACCTAGAAGCTGCTGGGTTTCGTGCCTCCCTGAATGCTTGGCTTTGTGTGCATGCACGCCCTTATGGTATAGCCCCCAGACTGCCTGGTTCTCCTGCAGGGAGGCACGAACGGCAGAGTGAGATTGCAGGCTGTAGAGGAAGACCTGCAGCCTGCTGGTCTCTGACGGCGAGAGCCACTGGTTAGTTGTCTTTGCAAAACAAATGATGGCAGGTTTTCAGGAGGTTCAAGAACTAACAGGTCCATTTATTCTCTCGAAACTCCTTAATGCTTTACATTGCAGGAAAGCTGTTGTTGATGCATTTACATGTAGTGCCATCAGGTAGCTTTTAGTAATCGCTTTAAGATAAGATACACTATCTTACCGTGCTCGGACTGTGCAAGGTGTGATTTCAGTGTGACTTGGATTAATTGCTTAAAATAATTTCTCAGTTCAGACTCTGCAAGCACTTCCAAACTTCTTCAAAGAGGGAGTAGGGATGAAGTAAATAATCTGCAGAGGATTTTTTTTTCCCCTTTAACTGCTGCGTGGGAATTAATGCAGGTTCAGTCCTTTATTTCTTGTGAATAAATACATTACTATTTTTGCAGAAAATTCGTGGTTCAGTCAGACATACTGCAAAAAGGGTTGCAGTGCTGAGATCCCCGTTCCCAGCTGCAGCCAGTGAGGTGGCAAATCCTGCTGGTGCTTAGGAAAGCAAAAGTGATGGAAATGCACGGACTGAGCGGTGACCGCCAGGGTCCTTCTACATCGTGCTGCAGAGCACCAGGTTCGGGCATCAGCACGAAGTGACAGTTGTTCCTGTTATAATTGTCTGGCCAATAATAATTATCTTCAGATGTCTGCTGACGAGGGGCTCGCCAATGGGGAGGCAGGAGGCCTGTGCTGACTGCGCCGAGATTATCTGGGCGAGATGACGTCACGCGAGGGCTTGCCTAAAATCGCAGAAACTTTTCCTCTGCTGCTCTGCCGGCTGCTGCAGAGCCCCGGCCAGCCCTGCCCCGAGGGCCGCTCCTGCCGCTGCCGAGGGCAGCTCCCCTTGCTCCTCTCTCTCTTTGCCTCCCCCGACTTTTGCCTCTCCTGTTTTTCTCCCTGAAAAGCCGAGGTTTAACCCTTGGCAGCCGGCAGCGTGCTTGCAGTTAGTAGCTGGAGCCCAGTCGGAGCAGGATGAAAGCGGAGCTGTTTTTTCCTCAAAGATGCTGTGGGGCTCTGCTGCAGAAACTGGCCGTTGTCATTAATGAGCTTGCAGTAAAAAGAGAAGCACTGCATGAGGCAGCAGGCATTTTTTTGTTTCAAGGGGCTCTGGCAACTCAAACTGGACTTTGAAATTATCTTTGTAAACCTGAGATGAGTATAAATATTTGTTTATTTGAAAAAAAAAGTAATCCTGGTGCAGGAATGTATTTTTAACCTTTTGTTACCTGAAAATTTTGTGTGGCAAAAGGCAGAAGTGCAGCCAATACTGAGAGAAGTTTATCCTTTGGTGTGATTCTGTTTCCGGTCAAAATTGGAGATAGATGTGGAAAAGCAGAACGTCAGCTGATTTGGATTTGAAGATGCACTTGCCTTTTAATAATTCACACAAGCACTATCATCACAGACAGGTTTGTTTCCTAAATGCGGAACAAGCTTCCCTCATCCGTTTAAACTACTCTGACCTCATGCAGAAATCAAGAGTGAGAGGCTGTGCACGTATCTCTTCCAGCATACGTGTGTGGCAGCCAAAAACTGATGTAAATTACCTTCTTTTTTGCTCCTGAGCTCTTGCTAAATGCCAGTGAAGGATGTGGAGGGGACACTGCAGTCACCCTGTCCTCTCTGTGCCAATGCAAGGACTCAAATGGAAGGTATATAAGTTGCTCTTTACCACAGAGAGACTGTTTTACTTGAGCAAAATTCAGTCAGCCCAAGAATTTAGCCTGCCCTCACATTTCATCTTCCAGGGGGGCTTTTTGCTGCTCTCTTGTGCAACCTGGCCATAAAGCTGACAGGGCCACCAATATACAGCAGCTTTGGTGCTGCAGAGATTAGAGGATATCCACTCCTTTGCCTTTTGTCCATCCCGCAGGCCTTTGTGAGCAAAAGACCCGTGTATGGGAGTATCACAGAGCTTTGACTCCTTGAAAATTCAAGGATGGACTATGGGGAGTAATAGTACATGTCCTATCAGAGTTCAGGTATTTTCTGTCTGTGCACGTGCTTAAAAAAAAAGAAAAAAAAAAAAGAAAAAGATGGTGGCACAAAAATGTCATCCTGAACATAACTACATCGTTGTCTTCTGGATTCAGCCTGTGCTGAAATACAGGCATTGGCCTTTTCCTCTGTCACTAGAGTATGAACACATCTCTCATCTTGTTGCTTCATTAATTTTTAAGCTTCTGAGAGTGAAGACATCTCTTCTACTTTGTGAAACGCCATGTGCTTGTGGTAATAATGAACTCGTAAGAATTGAGCAAGAAGTTATTTAGGGGCTTGCCATCATTATCAAAAGCGAATATGGACATTCAGGAGTATTTTGGTTTGGGATGATATGTAGGAAGCTGAATTATTTTGGCAGTTTTGAAAAAGTAGCTCATAGCCTCAACTAGTCATGCATTGTGAAAGCAGAGGAGTGTTTGTGCAAGCACAGGCTGAGTGGTGGCATGAACCTTTCCAGTCAGGATGCTTTTTGTGGATGGAAAAAAGACAATGAGAAGCAGCCAATTTCCCCTGGGGTTGGGCTGCAGAGTTCCCAGCTATCTCCTTCCTCCTCTAAATGCCCTGGCCCTGTTGAATGACAGGGATATTTTCCTGGAAGACAGTTCACCTCTTGCTATTTCTGCTAGATTCTAGGTACAGACACCTATGCAGAGACAGACCGGTAGACTCCGTTACTTACATTACAACCACGAAGTTGGTGGGAGGAGGTGCTCTGCACGTTGGTCCGACTTTCCAGTTTGGCGAGCCTTAGCTTTACAAGGATGTGGTGTTAGGGCTGCTGGGGCAGCACAAGGCGGATATCCTTTCTGTTCTGTTGTAGAGTCTCCACTCAACCAGTCCTGGCAAAAGTGCAACATAAAATCAACTGCCATGGGCTCTTCTGCACCTCAGGTGAAGACAGCCTTGAGTTCATGAGTTGTTGTTGGCTATTTTGCTGTCAGGGGCAGCTTCTGGGCTCTGCCTAGGCACCATAGCAGCATTCCTTTCCTGACTGCCGATTTTTAATTGTACCTTGGTGACAAGCTGTGGTTATTTATGATGGTGTGTTTTTAACTCCTGTAGTTTTTCTGAGCCATGGGAGTGTCCATTGCAACTTAGAAATCTTTATAAAATGTCATCTTTAAAATCAGTGAATAAAATTTAGATGGGGATAACTTCCGTGTTCTCCTCCTCCCTCAAACGGGCACAGTCTGATTGTCCATGATCTGGTAAAAGAAGCGCTGTAGACAGGCTACAATAATCTGTTAGATCCTGGTGTTTTAATGAGCTCTGTGTAGTAGTTGTTGACTTTTAATGTGTCTCAGGGTGAGCAGAACATCACTGTGTGTAACTCGTTCTGTGATTAGGGGTCTCAATTGCTCCGTTTTCTACAATGCCTAACATAACTGGCCTTTACCCTGACCCCCCTGCTGCAAACGCACTGAGCATTCATTTTCAATATATCCACTGCTCCTTAAAAAGTCAAATGTGCTCACGTTCCTGGTCTCAGCAGAGAAAGGTCTGGCCTAGTATTTAACTCTCAAATTTATGTGTTGTACTTGCTGTTGGTCTCTTCTCCACAGCCACCTATAGTGGTACTGGGAATGAAAGGATGTTTTGTACTTTTTTCTTCTTTTATGTCATTACATGGTTTCTTGCTCAAGAGTCTGTCGCAAGCCCTTTCCAGCTGACTTTGATTTGTTGACTCTTGCATTAAATATAGAGATAAAAAGGGGAAAAAATTATAAGGGAAAGGCTGTAGTATTTCTGTCTTCATGACTGTTAGCAGTGGCAGGCTGGTACCCCTGGTGCGTTTGGAGCCCGGGGAGGGGGAACAGTCTGGTGGGGAATGCAGAGACCCTTCTCTGTAGAGGTGTTGTCAGTACAGAGCTGGAGATGTTGGAGGGTACAGAGCTGGGGTCTCTTTTTTTTTGCTTTGAGGGTAAACTTTTGTTAGTGTTTATGGAGCTTTCTGCAGCTTTGAGAATGATTTTGTAGTACAGGGTCCACTGGGACTGCACAAGGCAAGATGATGTAAAACTTTTTGAAAAGCTTAATCAAGGGAGTTTAGATGCTCTTTCTTTAAATGGAAATGGGCAGAGGTTAAAACATAATTATTTTAAAATGTAGATTAGCATTGGCTAAAATTTTCACTGGCTCGGTGTACATCAACACATGAGCTGTTTGTGTAACCATGTCACTCGCGTACCGCTACCCAATAGTGTTTTTCTTGCAAGCCATTTTCTGAACCCACTTGAGCCTTGTCCCAGGTTGAAGTAGAAGGGTTTTGTGTTTACTCTGTGGCTGTGCAGTGCCTAGCACAGTGCCTAGCCTGACCAGAGCATCCCACTCTGCTGCTACTACAGGCCATGTTGCTCCTGTTCGTGTCACAGTGTCACATCCTCTGGGGCTGGCTTTGCTAGGGGAGACTGGTGCATCCTGGTGGAGTGCTCTGCAGGGGCACCTAGGTTAGTGTTATGCAAGCCAACAACAGCATGAGAAACACCAGGGCTGTGATTGTACCCAGGCTAAATCAAGGAGAAAATTGCATCACTTCACGTTCAGGGTTTGCCGATGTAGTTATTACTGCTTTCAGATCCAGAGTAGCAACAGTACCTGATACTGCCTTTCACTGCGTGCCTTGTACTCTGCACTCCATTGCAAACCTTCAGTTGCAAGTCTTTGATTGTTGTGAGTCTTACGGACTAGCAACAAAGTGGAAGGACTCCAAAACCAGCATGACCTCAGTGTGACTAGAGAAGGGACCCAGATCCTGCAGAGCGGACGTGATATGAAGAGATGAAATGATAGGCAGATCTTGCATCTGCTGAGCAGTCCTTGAACTTCTGTGGGAAGAGCTGGTATTTGGAGTAGATAAGAAGAGGGGGTGATGCAAGTCAGTGGTTTACCTCATGACAGAGGCCTTGGGGCTTTGTAGAATAGTGGTTTATGCACTACATGGCATGCAGGGGAATGATGATCAATATATCTCTGAGGATTTGAGCAGCTGACTTCAGACTGAATGCAGCCCTAGTCATCTTGTACAGTCAGCATCAGTCAGTCAGGTGCAGTTCTTCAGAAAGTGTCAGAGTCCCATGATTTCACTGGAAGTGAGGGACCTGTGTCATCTCTGAAAATTGCTTACTGTGCCTCAACTCCTCAGCTGTGAAATGAGGAGCAGTTCCTTTCTGGGGATATCCGGAGTTGCTTTTTGCCGTGTCACAGAGGTGATCCTGAGGTGGTAAGACCTGTGTGAGTAACTGCATTATAACAGTACAGAAAACACAGTGGTCTTACAGTATTACTGTGCAGCTTTTCACTTGCACTAGCACTGAAGAATTCTTTCTTCTTGTCAAGGATGTGGGGCAAAGTTTGTCTCCTTGTTTGTGGTAACTGTGGAGTAAGAAGAGCTGCTGTAATATTGGAAACAGGGCAGCTTGTTGTTAGTATTGTGGGATTGAACTGCAAAAGTCCAAACCATTCTTAATTAAAGATTTGTGGAAGCAACTGTCCGTCAAACAGTCCAGTAAAACTTCAGACTATTCAATATCTTCTGATGATAACTTTTAAATAGAGTTTTTAACATTTCTTGATAATTAGTTTCAGCATATGAAGCCTGCAAACTGAATGAAAAATTAATTGGACATCATCCATGATTATGAGCTCCTCAAGTTGAATGTGTTGGTTTTGATATCTGATGGCCTTAGTTACCTCTGGACATAAAACTTAAGGTTGGTCAAGAGCATTATTAAGGACAAATATCCTCCCTGTATGTCTTGAGCCATCAGTAGTAAAAATACAGAAAGAGCAGTCTCAGGAAGTGCCAATTAATGTTTTAAGGGGAAGAAACAATGGGCCAAGTTAATCTCAGTAAAAACACCAGAATGATATTATTGAGGAGTCTGATCTTCTGACTAATAAAGTTGTCTGTTTTTATTTTTTCCCTTTTATCTTTTTAGTTAGAACCATTAAGAGCTACTTAAGAAGATATTAAAATCCCCTAAGTATAGACAAAAGCAGGATACCAAAGTTGTTGCACTGTCCCATTCAGATAGTGGGTTTATTAACAAATATTTACAAAGTCTGGCTTTTTCTTTACATAGTTTTCCTTTTAGTTTTAATTGGAAATTTTCCCTCTAGGTCTCCTGTTGTGCATCTGCTGAATGCAAGTCCTCGGTAAACATTGATGGGAATTTGTGGTTTCCAACATGGGTAATCTCCAGGCAATCCCCTGGGTTTTCTTCCTTTTTCTTCTCCCTGGAGGGGCTGACCGTCCAACTCCTTTGCCACATCTTTGCAGGTCACAGTGAAGACATACACTGGTTATTAGCAGGAAGTTCTGTGGATGCCTTACATTTCAATTCCTTACTTGTTCCTTCATCCTCCTTGGCTTGACAGCCAAGCAGAAAGCTCCAAGCTGTTTTGTACACTGTGACGATCCTCTTGCCTATGTTAGCTGCCTTCGCTTTCCCAAAGACTTTTGCTCTGTTTACATGGTAGCTCTGGAGCTGACAGCTGCCCTGGCCCATGTTAGACCACAACGTCTCATCATCACGGAGACTTGCTGGGTCTCCTCTTCCAGATGTGGTTGGGGGTCCAGCCCTTGTGCGTGGGCATCTCCATGCTCTTGGACAACTAACCCAAATGCAGCAAAACCCACTGGTGATGTCACTGCATTTCTTAGGTAAAAGCTGAAGCTGTGAGAATGTGCTAGGTAGAATGTGCTGATGAGAGTGCACAGCTCTGATTGCAGACCCCTGATGAAACAGGTTGTTTAACAGGTAGAAGTATTTTGAAATGCATAATGTTGTGTTTATGTTGTTTTGTGAGGGCATTGCCCTGGTACGTTTTTTCATAAGGTATTGCTATTGGCCACTGCCTGAAACAAGATAGTGACCTAGTTCAACCCTTGATCTGACCTGATCACTCCTGTGTGCTTAAATACCATTTTTTGATCACATGCTTGATAAAGAAAATACTATTTTTGGTACCAGTCATGCCAGAACTGTCTGAAAATGACATTCCCTTTTGCAGTGGCTCTGGTATACAGACCATCAGTTTATTTTGTTAAATCATTATTAGTTGCTTCAGAACTCTGTACGTATTGTGGAGTTAAATCTATTATTTTTGAATCTCACTTGGGCTGGCAGTTCATGCTGAAAATGCCCAGCTATCCTACGTACTGTGGCATTTCTGGGAATCTGGTGGTAGGCACTATTTCCCCTGTGCAAGGCAGTGACCATGGGTGCTGTGAAAAACTCTGTCTTGCCTCTAACAGCTTGTGGGTTTAGTTTTAAGACTAGTAGTACCCCAGGCAGACAAAACCCAGTCTTTCTTGTGAAAAGGTTTAGATTAACTATTGCTTCCACTATGAGAGCAAGATCTGTGCAGCTTCGTTGCCAGCATCTCTGTGACCCACGGGGAGTTTTGCAGCTGTCACAGTGGAGGGAGGATGGCTCCAGACAGCCAAAACCCATGGGTGAAAATAGTGGTAGAGCACTGAAAGGAATCCTCAGTTAATGTCTCCTTGTTCACTGACTTCTAATATCACATCTGAAATGTATTTTTTAAATCTCTAACAATTCTCCAGCATTTTCCAAGAGGTTCCCTGCTGTATCAGTGCTTACATTGTGGACAAATTTCAAAATTCAGTTTGAATGGTAGGGTCAACACCAGGTATTCCTGC
>NW_010422428.1:10587-17129 GCF_000710305.1 Buceros rhinoceros silvestris
AACATCATGTACTCCTCCTGCAACACTTAGAGCCAGACAGTCAGAAGGCTGTTGTGTCCAGGATGTTCACACTTGTTAGGAAATGAAAGAAAATGTTTTACTGAAAGAAACATTTTGAAAACCTGGTCCTAGTTGTTCATGAGAGTTGGTCCTTGTGTTATGGTAGCCCTGTATAAAGATGATAGTTACAGTGCACACCTTTTCCAGATTCCTGCAGGTATGTTTTTTTGATCCTGCTCGGGAGGTTTGCATGTCCAGGATTCTGGTGTTTGGTGATTACAGAGTATATTACTGTTCAATCATTCAGCCCTGTGAGCACTCTGCAGGCACCGGTGATGGGATTTGTCTGACTACACACAGACGCCTGCTATGTAAGGTATCTGAGTCATCTTATCCTGAAACAGGGAGCTGAGAGAGACAAGTTGCATCCTAAAACCACTCCCTTCTCTGCATCAAATATAGAGAGACTTCAGGGAGCTAATTGGACCATAGTTCTTTCCAGCTGTCCTTCTTCCTTTCTCCCTCACAATGCATTTTCTTTCTTTTCCAGATACCTATTTGTTTTTTCCTTTTTATCACCCTTTCCCCCTCCTTTCCTTTTCTGTATATTCCCATTTAGGAACTGTCAAGCCAGCAGCGTGGGTGGCTGGGGAAATCCTGTATGCTTGCATAAAACACTCTGCACAGTGGGAAACAGCTGGCTTGTATTTTGGTGCTGGACTGATGGACCCGGGCAGCTCGGGCTGGACCCTGAGCTGTCTTTTGAGTGAACAGAAAAAGTACTGTGTTAGGGTAGTCCTGCTGCCACCAAGTGAAGAAGCTGCTTGGTCCTCTATTTCTAGAGTAGAACAATTACAAAAGAAGAGTGCTCACTTGTAGCATTCATCAGTCCCCATCGTATCCTGGTATAAAAGGGGCTTCTCTTTTAAATACCACTTTCCAGTCACTAGCCGGAAAAATCCTAAATAAAGTCTACAGCAAAACTTCTGTTGGCTTCAATGTAAGAGATTTACTTCCTAAACTTGTATGTGTTGGTTAAATGCAGTGTAGCATCTGGTATGTAAAATGGTTATGACAATTCACATATTTTGAAGTGGTCATTACTGCAAATGGAATAGTTGGGAAAGATGGTAGAATAATATGAAGAGAAGAGAGATTATGTCTACATTTAGGAAAAAATACACACCAGGCTGATAATGTGGGCAATACGGAGATTAGAGAGAAGTAGTAGTTGTAAGAACTACCACTGCCTTTTACTGTGTGGTGAAGAAGCAGAGTTCCTCCCTGTGATTTCTGTAGTAGCATGCCCTTGATAGAGAAGAAAAATGGACTAGGATAGCAAAAAAGCATCTGTTACCATCTCTCTTGTATCTGCGCTAAAGCTGGGAACACAGATTTTGACCTTTGGCTTTCCAAATGCTCTTCTTGCCTTAGCAGTCCCTGTGACTTCAGCTGTTCTAATGTCATGGAGCATCTTCCCTAATGAAATGCTGGTGGCTTCAGGGTAGGCTTCCAAAATATATGAGATACTGAGGGTGGTCCTTTGGTTTATTTCGATGAACCGTTTTGAGTATGGCGAGTAGTTTTGAATTGCATCAATGAAAATGGTATGTACAAGTGAGGGAGGCTTTTGACAGACCACAAGTAACTTGCCTACGTTTTTCTTTAAGGATTATGTTGCAGCATTTTGTCTTCATAGGCTGTGTCCTGATGACCTTAGTTATGATCCGTATTTGTTGCTGGCAAAGAGTTAAGCCCCTTTTCGTTAAACTGGACTGTGTTGTATCTGTTTACAGGGTATGTGAATTTGGCTTCAGACATCTTTAACCTGTTTGCCACCTTTAAATTTTCAAGTATGAGTCTTGACTCGGTGGAATTTCAAGTAGCTTTTCTGTTGTATATCTTGAAAGAGGGGTGTCCTGGTTTGACCCGTGTCACTGTATGACTGTGGAGAGTTATGGTATTTTAGTATCTTTTTGCCCTTTGCAAAGGACTAGGCTGAATCCCAAAGTCACATTCTTGGTGAGTTAGATGCTTCCATGACAGAAGGCTCCATAATGTAACATTTCTGACAACAGGAGGGATGCCTTGAAAGTGGTGGATCTGCAGAGCTGTCGGGGCTGCTCTGAGAGCTGCCAACTGGAAGCTTCCAGCTGGAAGTCTTGCCAGGTTAGAATGACTGATTCCACTGAATTTCAGCTGAGGTCTCTTCTTAGTTCCCAAGTTTTATATGGCATTAAAAGAAAGCAATACTTTTGTTTCTGGCACTTTTGAGAGTCTCCCATTGTGTGTACAGTAAGCCAAAGCACATCAAGACATAAACTTGGTACCATCATGTGTTTTCCCTGGCTGCTGGATGAAGTTCTGTCCCTTGAATGTCAATCAGCCTGTGAGGCAACAGGGCAGCCTCCCTGTCACCCAGGTTACACAAAGGGGTGATGTCAAGGTGGGTTGCCTTGGGTTTGCTGGCACTGAAGTGTCTTTACCAGGGCTGAATTTTTGTCCCATGCCACACAGATGCAACCACTGCTACAGTTACATGAACTTAGCCCCGGGCCATGCCCTCCCACAGTGAAGCGGAAGGGACTCATGGAGGCAGTAGACTGTCGAACTGCTCCAGCTACCTTGCCTGGAGGCCGCCTGCTTGGCTTTCCTGAAAGCAGTCCCAGAGAGCGCATGGCGTGGAGATGATGTGTCCTTTGGTACGTCATGCACATGAGAGCATGTTTGCTGAGGTGCTCATGGCTCTTGTGCCCAAAATCTTGCACCCGTGCAGTCTGAGCGGTTTCCTTCTAGCTGCGTGAGCAAGGACAGATTCCCTAAGTCATGAATTAGATGGTCTAACATCCCTCTCTAACCGGATCTTGCAGTCTGCTGTGATAATGCCCTGTGGTCTGGACTATCCTACTCCATGTGCTTCATTCAAAGGGTGGTTAAGGCGCCTGTCCAGAGAGCTACAGACTTTCAAGGACTTTCACTATTGAAATTAGGGTCTGGGATTCATCGAAATCAGTGGGAGACATGCCTTGACACTTGAACAGGAACATGATGCAAATTTTTGTGCATGAGTATATGAGGTGGCTCTAGCAGTGGCTGTAGCTTTGATTCAGGCAGAGGTATGACTGTTGCTGAATTTGGAATATGCTGCCATCCTGCAGGCTTTCTGCAGGAATACCGACGAAGAGGATGTAAATGCTGGATGTGGCTGTGGAGGAAATAGTAATATGTGGGGATCGATAGAAAACAGGAAGATTAAACTGAAAAGGGCTTGTTTCCCAGAGATTGGCTTATGTGCAGTCTTCCCTGTGCAAGTGTTCCTCTTCCACCAGAAAAACTACCCACCTGCAGTGTTGAACCACTTAACGCAAGCAGAGGCTGAAGCTGCCTTCTGCCATGCTGTTGGGGCAGTGACCATATGCTGGAGGAATGTTTACAGGGCAGAAAGGTGTAAGAAATGTCGGTTCAAGTCAGGACGTGTTGTCTTATAGGAGACATTTTGAAGGTTATGGATATATGTTAAACAGGTGTTAAATAGCTCTTGCTTTATAAATAGAATTTACAGAAGTAAGTATCCTTTTTGGAGCACCAGAGTGTATAGGACTATGAGTTAATTAGAGTCTGCATTTTCAAAGTGGCAGAAAACCAGGTTTTAGATCAGAAAAACTGCAAAGAAGTTTGCTGGTGACTTCTGTAAAACTTATTGGCCTCGTACCTTGCTTTTCCTTCCCACTCACTGCTTTCTGCGGCTGTGCCCATTGAACCTGGTGTAGTCATCTGTGATTTGTGTGACCTGAGAGAGGAGAGGTCCAGACCTGCTGTCCGATGGCTGCTCGCAGAGGGGCAGGTCCGCCCACTGACAGGGCCATGTTGTGGTGGTCCTCCAAGGCACAAAGTCACTTGTTCTGCAGAGAAATGAGGGCTGGCAGGAGGATGAGCCAGACCACAGCCTAACTTGTTAACCAGCTTGGTGGAGCATTTCATGGTCTGCAAAATGACTGAGCTAATCGTGGAAACCTGCAGCCTTTATCATGACACCTGACACAGCAGCATAGGCAGCTGGCCCCCTCAGCTATACCAGATCTCCACACGCATGTCCCTGTCTTTCTAAACATGGCACAGATTTTTTCCTTTCCCGGATTTAAGAGGGGAGAGAGTGCTTGTGATGAAAGAAATCTGTGTTAAAGCCTTCCCCAAAACAGGATGAAAATGCAGAGGCCGCCTTGCAGAACGGAGGGGGCCCTCACCCTGGGGTGGTGTGTCGTCCAGATCACTAGGGAGGTGACTTTGTCTGCAGCGTGAGCAACCTCGTGGAGCATTCAGAAATGCTCGCCTGACTAACATACTGCTTACATTTGCTGACTCACTCTTGCACTGCCTTTTTCTTTCTTGTTTCCAGGATCTGTTGATTTTTATCTCTGTTACTAGGGCTGTGCCCCAGACACAGCGTAATCAGCGTGTTTGTGTTTGGCTCCCATGGTGGTGGGAGGTGTCTACATTTGGATACAAATGTTAATATAATTCACCCACAAGTGAATAATAGCAACAAAATACAAGGGCCTGAAACCCCCCGGCGTGGGAGGGAGTGCTGTGAAATGCTGCTCTCAGGGCAGGGCCATCTGCAGCATCACTGCCTGGAACTTTGCACCACCAGCAGCATTTGGTCGTACTGTCTCTTCAGGTCCCACTCCCCAAAGCTATTTTCACTGATTAATTTAAATTCAGCCTCATGCTTTCACTGGTAGAAGACACCATTACGGGCAGCCTGTGTCTGAAAGCGCTGTCAGAGTGGGAGCTGTTCACAGGCATAGCTGAGAACGGCAGTGAAGCTGCCGGGTCCTAATCCTGCTTTTCCAGGTGCGTGGGTGATCAAAGGCCCCACTTACCACCCGCCCTGGTCATAGGGTGCTCCTGGAAGAGCTTCATCTAGCTCCACTTCTCAAGGTGAGCTGCAGCAGCCCTGCACCCTCGCCCTCACAGCCCTGTTTGCTTCTCCACTTTGATCTGTCACCCGTAGCCATTAAGCATCCATGTCTCTTGCCACTTCAAAGCATGTCTGTTCTTGGTGCGCAATGCTTGTGTACTTCTGGAAGTATGGCTCATTTCCTGCATGTCTTCTCAAATACCAGTGGTCTTAAGCAATGCTTCTAAAGTGTTTGAGGATCAAGGTTAGTGTGCAAGGAGAATTACGTCTTCAGTTTTTTTCCCTTTATAGCCCAGGCTGTATCCCAGATGGTTTTGACTACCTTTGTCTTCTCAATCGCTTCTGAACAGACCACCATTTATTTTTCTTGTTCAGCTTGCTTAGGGCTAGTTTGAAGCCCAGCTCATTAAGTTGCTGTCACATAATGCTCTTTTCTCTTTTTTTAATCAGATGATGTCCAGTGTTTTCTCAGCAATCTTCATGCAAGGAATGACAATGCACGGCCAATTACCAGAGAACTAATTAGCAGACAACTTCTTCCCTCATGGTTCAAAGAGTGTTATGTATGCATTCTCAGGAGATCATACCACACAGCATCATCTTGCAGCAGCATTGTTGCAAATGAAGTGTGCTTTTTCGCTCCGTGCCTTTTCCTGCTCATAAATATTGAGTCAGACTGGGAGCAGACAGACAGCAGTCCCCAACCTCACCAAGCAGAACCCAGCACTGATGGTGCCTTCAAAACCCTCCTGTGTTGAAACCACGACCCCTGTGTGCTGGTTCTGCATGGTGGCAGCTGAACAGAGGCACCCTTCTGAATGCCTGGCAATCGTAGCTTTGCTTTAAGGAGCTTCAGCTTGGAATGAGCTGCCTTCCTGGTTCTTGTATAGGCATGACTGCTTTTTCTTAAGATAAGCAGTATTTATGGCCTTTCTTAGTGCGGGTTTCAGTATTCCAGGTTCATTGAAATCAGTGATACTCAACATTTACAAACAGAAATTCTAGGCTTGAAAATCTTGGCATTTTTAATTATTACTTTTGGAAGTGCTGGAGGGCGTTAAACATGCAGCTTCTCTGGTTTCTTCTCCTGTTAGCTGTTTCTTCATAGTGGAAATGACTGTCAGCTTCTGGAACCAAGCTCTGAAAGCCCTCCAGGCATTTCAATGGCAATGCTAAGGACTTGTGACCAGCTTTACTCACTTTTGGATTTACATTTTTGTCATTGATTCTGAATACACATTGGACCAAATAAATATGCAGACAATATCAGGAGGGCATGTGCTTGCAGTGCCTGGCACCTTGGACCCATGCAGTGAGGGCTAAAGGATGCACAGAGCTGTTGTTTTACATTAAATTAGTCCATCTTCTCTGTCCCAGCTTGCTCTGAATTTGTGTTATATTTACTGGCAAAGAGCATCTGGCATCATCTATTTGTAAATCATAAATTTAGATTCATTTTACCCAAGTAAACAGAAACCAGTCCCAATACAGACAATAATATGAGAGCTTTAAAAAAGATGTCTTATCTTTATCAGTAAGTGGTAGCATGTACTCTTTTGAGATCTGCTTTACTAAAATATTTCTTCATTTCTGTCGCTGTCCTGGGTTCAACATGGAGGAA
>NW_010422429.1:0-6003 GCF_000710305.1 Buceros rhinoceros silvestris
GTTCCTCCATGTTGAACCCAGGACAGACACTCAGTCTGCTTGGTCATTCTGCTGCTCCTGGATCCCAGTCTCTCCATTTGCTGAGACCCGGATATATGAGCTTCCAGGGCTACAACCCCACTCCAGTCGCTCATGCACTACCTCTCATGCTCAAACACACACGCACACAGAGCCTCATACACCAATAGCTGTCTGGGTCTCATTAGGTCTCCAATGGTCCACTCCCCTCTGCTCTCACCATTAGAGACACACATACTACCAGGTCTTGTGCCTCCAGACACTTAGGCACGATGGTCCTTCTGGCAGCTGGCGGGTCTCCCATGGTGCCTCCAACAGCCATCTCCTCCCATGCTCTAGCTTTCAGAGAAACACACTTGCTTCCAGCTCCCAGGCAATTGCCAGTTGAACAGACATGCTTTTATGACCCTGGTCCCAGACCAGTGCATGGCATTTGGTACCTTACTCTTATCCCTCTGCCCCACCCATCCAGCAACTGGTAACCAGACCCTCTCTCAATCTAGGTGCTGCACTGTGAACATACAGGTCCTTACAACACCATGTCCCATTCCTGTTATTAGCACCTAAAGTCCACTTGTTCTGGTCTCACCAGTGCCTGGCATCACGTACACACAGGCCCTCTGACCTCTGGTCTTATTCCAGTGGCTGGCACTCAGACCCCTGTACACCAAAGAGAGGTTCCCACACCTAGGAATGAGTTAAAAAAGATTTAGAGACAACAGGACAGACTGAACTTATCAGGCACAGGGCATAGCTAGACAAGCATATGAAACAGCAAACTTGTTGCACAAAATCAACCCTTTTTATTCTCTCACTCCTCTACTTTCCATACATGTTCTTCTCTGTATTACCTAAACTCATTCCTTACCCTGCCTTTGGTTTCTTCCCTAATCACTGTACATACAGTGAGCCTAAACAACTTACTAAGTCAAGATTAGGACATATTATCTCCATGTTTTCATATCTGATACATATAAACCAAGATATTAAGAGAATGGTGGGCTGAATAAAGCACATTAGGTCATAGCTTCCCTTTTAATTTTTCCTTGAACACAAACTTTGAAAATTTTTTTTTTCTCTGATTCGTGATACACAAAATGAGCCAACTTACTGTTAAGACAATTGGTAAGAGAAAAAAAAGCTTTCCATTGAAGCAGGTGGAATAAAACAGTTCCAAATGCCTCATTGAAACTAACGAACCAAAAAAAGTCATTTGCTAGATCCAAATAGAAACTAGACTTCGCAGAAGGAAAAAGCAAAGCTGTATGTAGAGTGTTTGTTGGCTTTAATCTACCCTGCAGACTGATGTCTCCAGACAGAATAAGACATAAGGGCAGACTGAATACACTCAGCATATGCTGCTACTGGCAAACTTATGTCTCTGCTAATAAAAGGGGTTAAACGTCATGATATTCTGGAAAAGACTGAGTAGTATACATGCTATATTTCTATTTTAACAAAACAAATTCGAGCACATAATTTTACTGGAATTACATCATTAAAGCTGAAAACAGTTCCCTTCACTATGCGTATATAAAGGCAGAAAAGCATCAAACACCAGGGTTGAATGCTCCATCTTATGCCCTGAGGGAAGAGGAACATGATTACATCTGTGAACATGTAAATACACTTACTAATCCTCCACATATGCACCATTAAAAGATTAGTAATATTTTGATTTAAAATATTGTAGCCTTGTAGGTGAGCAAGAAAGTGATTATGACAGAGTATGCTTTACTGATCTTAAATACCACCCAATTAGGAAAGATTTGGTATTCATGCTTGTGTGATGAGAATGCAGAACCCTTTGTGCTACCTAAAGGAAAGCATGAAACTGGTGATTCTGGAAAAAATTCTGATTATTTGAGATATGAAAGTCTAGAGATAGCAACAAAATCTTAGAAAAGCAAAAAAGTCTAGCAACCTGATATTGGGAACAGAACCTCCAACAAGTCTGATGGACAGCAGGAAAAATAAGAATGAAATGAAACACTAGAAAATAAGAAAAAAGAAAAAATAATAAATGAAATCTGAGGGTACCAACTGATTTCAGGGCTCAAACAAATCAAAACAAAATGCCTGGCAGTAGAGAAAATGGTGTCTTATCTGTGGTAGTTTTTTATTGACCTAATGATAGTATCAAGTCTTATATTCTGGGTGTAAAATGAACCGTATCTAGCTGGCACCACAGGGAGGTACAGGGTTTTAAACAGAAACCATGAACTACTGTTTTTGCACTAAAAATATGGAATACAGAAAGTAAATTCAACATTCTTTGTTTCTGGGGGAAACCAAACCCTTCGGGTTACATTTACAAGGGGGATTCTGAAGAAAGTAGGCATCTGGAAGCAGAAGTCATGCAAAGCTATTGGCAGGTATTCTGGGTCACTGGGCCCGCAAATCACTGGGAACGACAGGATGTACTTAGTGATTTCTTTGTCACCATTAACACTTTGATGTCAAGAGTCAGAAGCAACAGCCAGTGTTCTGAAAAGGCAAGAACAAAGTAAAATCTCTGCCAATTATCCCCACTGTCAAGCAACCAAAGAGCTATCAACTCAGTTGTCTCAGTCTCCCACAATTATTTAATGTATTAAATATTTAACTGTACTGAGGGTGTTTCTGCATGTGTCCCAAAAGTGATGACAACCGTGTAGGTTAAAAACTGTAAGAGATCTCCTGACCTTAATATCTGTAGCAAGCCAGTTCTAAATTTATATTTATTGCTCAAAATATTTTCCTACAGAAGAGGGATAATGGCGACATTATAGCTAGTCATAATTAAGCAATGCATTTGTGTTTAGAAGTTCCTTGTGAATTGTTTTTTGTTTCAATTCTTGCTTCACTGGTTGCAATTACTGAAAGAAGTTCTAACAGGGCATCGTGAGTTCATCTAGAATCCATATTAATTTGATGACAAAATCCAAAATGAAAAGATTTTTCAAATGGATAGCTAGTATCAACATAAATTATTGATTCTATCAATTTTATTAGTAATGCAGGCATAAAATAATGATTGGATAATGGTCTTTATTATAGATGACTCCTGGGCCTTATATGCAGATAGATTATTCTTAGGATGATTTTTTTCCTTGAAGGATGAGTAGCTCCATAACTCTTTTCTGGAAGTTTCATTAGGTACTACTGAATCAAGTTTTATGTCACTTTTCATATGTGATAGAAAATACAAATGAGGTTGTTAAAAAGTAGCACAAACTACTTGCTTCCAAATACCAGGAAGGGAAAATGAAGGAGAATCATCTGGCTGAAGTTCATTTTTCAAAGGCACATAAAATTCTCTTATTTCAATTTATTCACACTTAATCAGTTGGTTAAATTTTTCAGAGCAAATTAAATATTAATTACAATATATAGGAATCTTTGGTAATGTTTCCATTGAACACATTAAGTCTTAGTCAACATATGGCACAAGCATATGCAATAAAACAATATTCTTAATTTTATTATCCTATAAAGTACAATAATTAGGACAACCCTCTCAGCTCAGTTTTATTTTGTTTCCGTTTTCCTTTTGAACGACTGACCTTAAACAGCCTTTTGTAATTATGACAATAAAACACACAAAAAATTCTTTTCAATATACTCTGCAAAACATACTAGTCATACCATCATAACTTTTAGCAACGAACATTTTACTTCGCTCCTGTAGGTCCAGTGAATAACATCTTTTGTTTTATAACCCTAAACTAATTCATCTAATGCAATCCATTAAACAACTGTCCTTCTTTAAGGAGCCTTTTCAGTCAGATTCCAGTTGTTTCCAGCTCTGTGCTTTTCTTCCTTCTATGCACCACTGATAACTCTCCAAATTATCTAAGAGCCACACAAGCCAAAAGAGGGTCAGAGTCAAACAAAAAAGGCCATATGGTCATCCATATCCTGATTTATTTCACACATTACAAAATGTCAGGAGCAAGTTAGACTATAGTGAAATCTTCAGTGGACAAACGTTTCTCGCCTTAATCAATCCAATTCATGTTTACTAATATTACTACAAATCTCAAGGTCTCTTCAATGCTTTGCTCATAAAATTGCTCATAAAACTTTTGCACATCATTTGTTCTAATATCCAGTTCAAAGCAAGGCCAGTTGTCATGGTTTAACCACAGCTGACAACTATGGACCACACAGCTGTTCACTCAATCCCTTCCTCAGCAGGATGGGGGAGACAATCAAGGAAAAAAAGTAAAATCCATGGGTTGAGATAAAGAGAGTTTCACAGAACAGAAAAGGAAGATAATAATAATAATAATAATAATAGAAGTATTAGAATATACAAAACAAGTGATGCACAATGTAATTGCTCACCATTCACCAAACAACACGCAGTCAGTTCCTGAGGAGTGGCTCCCAGCTGGCTTTCACCCCAGATTATATATTGACCTTCACATCGTATAGTATGGAAAATTCCTTTGGCCAGTTGGGGTCAGCTGTCCTGCCTATGCTCCCTCCCAAATTCCTGTGCCTCCTGGCTGACAGAGTATGAGAAGCTGAAACGTCCTTGACTTTGTATAAACAATTCTTAACAAATAAAACCATCAATGTGTTATCAACATTATCTTTATATTAAATCCAGAACACAGCACGGTACCAGCTACTAGGAAGAAAATTAACCTCTCCTAGATAAAAGCAGGACACTAATACAGGTTGCTCAGGGCTTTGTGCCATCATACACACCACACAGCCTCAGATACGTTGAGTAGAGAAGAATTACTTCTCCTGGTCCACTGATCAAGCTCACTAAACAGTTAACTTTATTTCAGGAAAAATGCTGACTGATGGTCAGCTTGTATACTGTGACTTCCAGGTTCTATTTTTGCATGGCTGCTATCCAGCCCATCAGTCCCCATATATACACCTGAGGTTTTAAATGCAAGACTTTGTATTTTGTCTTTATTAAACTCGATCCAATTTCTGTAGGTTCAGCGCTCCAGTTTGCTGAAATCCCTCTGAATGGCAGCCCTATCCTCCAGAGTATCATCATCTCCCCCCCTGCCACAGTGTAGTGCTACACAAAAACTTGCTAAGGATTCAGTTCATCTCATTCATGAGCTTATTGATGCGGACATTAAACAGGTTTTGCCCCATTATTAACTTCTGAGAATAATTCTGGTAAACAATTTCCAGTTAGACTAATAACCTTTCACACCAACAGTGTAGTGGGCCATCCATTCAGTGTACATCCCCTCAGTCCACTACAGGAGGCTGCATCTACGGTCCAATGAACTCAAAAGACATTCAATCTCTCCCCTCATCTGTGGAGCAAGAGAACTGGGAGATGTTAGAATAGACCTTTCCAGTAAAGACTCAAGCAAAGATATTGCCTCCTTTGTCAAAATACAGCCTGTTTTGGTTTTGTTCCCTCAGGACACTCACTCCATTCAACAGTGGGTTAACAACTTTGCTTTCTTTTTGCCATCAGTGTACGTACTGTTCTTGCCTATAACATCATTTACGAGTCTCAACTGCTTTTGTAATTCTATCTTTCCATTTCCAGAGATACTAGCTTACTCTTCTTTGATAGTGTTGCAGTTTGAAAAAGGGAGCTGTTTCCCACCGAAAAGGATGCGACGAAATAGTGTGTGGGCTGGAAAAGCAAAACCAGCCAAACCACACACAAGAGAAACTTTTGACGCTTGTTAACAGTTTATCAGCACGTTAACGAGCTCATTAAGGCTTTAGTCGGGCAAAGGAAATGATAACACACAGACTATATATATGAGAGATAGAAACAGAAAAGTTTAATAGTAAAACGCCCCCAAAATAAAATCATTTTCAAAGTTGAACTGGACTGGAAAAGGGAGAGAAAGAGATAAAGGGAGAATAGATAAAAGTATACAGTTACACATAAAATCTCCCGATCGAAATGATCCCCGCTTACAAAACTTCCCCCCCAACAATGGCTCGCCACGCCAGTGGTGGTGGGGGCGGGGAGGAAGAGTCCAGTCCATTCACCTGACGAAA
>NW_010422430.1:0-361 GCF_000710305.1 Buceros rhinoceros silvestris
AACCAGGAAGTCTAGCCCAAACCGGGACAAAGGGTTAATAAATATCTTTAAAAATTGAGTAATTCCTTTTTTTAAAATCTAAAGCAATATTTTTTAGAATAACTCAGTTTAGCATATGTTTGATTTCAGAGTTTTAAGAATTTAAAGTACAATTTAATTGTTAAACAACTTTCTAGGTAAAAAAAAAAGTTGAAAAAAATTGTGACTTAGTCAATAGATTTTAAAGGTGCAAAACCATTTTAGCCACAAATCAGTTTTACGTTACTGTCCTGGGTTCAACATGGAGGAACCGGATGCTCCCATGTTGTCCAGCTTTCTTCTTCCCAGAGAGCTGTGGTTCTCCCAGGCTTCCGGGAAGAAG
>NW_010422431.1:0-631 GCF_000710305.1 Buceros rhinoceros silvestris
TTGGTTACTGGAAGCTTTTAAAGTTTATTTTCAATTTAGATTTTTTTAAAAAAACAGCTTTAATTAGTTATTTTTATCCCAAAAGGTATCTTCAGGTTCCAGTAACAAAACGTAATTCCTGACAGAAGGCCAAAATGCTGTTGCTGTACAGACATAAATCTCAAGGGCATCCTCTGCAGCAAATGGAAGTATTAATGGAAGAAGTGAGATGGAGAGAGCAAGCTGATAATGTTTATTGAGACTGAGTCTCTAGTGATCATATCTGTCACTAGCACTAGAAATGCTACTGTCTGGAGGTTATGTGGTGTCCAGCGGCACTCAAATGCTCCTAAACTGACTCCAGAAATTTTTGCATTTCTCTTTTATCCTTCCTGTCCTTTTTCAGCCTTTCTTGTTGCTCACTGTAACACACTGAGTGCTCCTCCTGAAACTGGCTGATACCTTTGACTGCCATCCACAGTGACCTCTTTACACAGGAAAATGGTTGCCATTATGCTCTCCCATCCTTGCTGCCCTTAAAAATGAGATGATGTTCACATCTTCAGAGATACATGGGCTCACTTGGCCTTCCATTCCCTGGCCATGAGTGGCTGGCCATGCTGGTCCACTTCTTTTCTCGTCATCCCCTTTC
>NW_010422432.1:0-9364 GCF_000710305.1 Buceros rhinoceros silvestris
AGCCCGTTCTGTGGCGGAGAGGAAAGAAAAGGAGAAAAAGCCCTCCTCTCGTTTTAGGTTTCAGCTGGTTTTGTACTGGAAAACCAATTAACCTAAGAGGGTTTTCTGAATCCGAGCTGGGAACAAAAGACAAGGTGAAAGTGTCTGGATTTTGACAACGTGCCAAAGTCCCAAACAAGTAAATCCCTTTTCTGAACATTGTCTTACTAAGACCTTTCGTCAGCACTGGAAGAATATAGAGAAAAGGGGCTCTTTTTCTTTTGAATTAACAAAAAAGTCTTTCTATAAAAACTGTTTTCAGTAGAATATTGATTGCTCTTTCTCCGCTTCTCATAGAATGTTTCTGTACGTAGAACTGTGGCAGAATAAAACTGGGCCGCCATGGGCTCTGTGGATCCAATCCGGTAGCCTGCACAAGCTGTCATTTGGGTTAATGAAGTTTAGAACTTCATTTGTCTAAGACACAGACCTCTGATGCTCTCTTGAACAGTCATAATTTCATTTTTGGCTGAGTGATTCATACTCTGCTATTGCAAAATAATTTGCCTACCAACTAAATAAACTTGGTTCATCACACACTTGTTCATTGCTTCAAGTTGGGTCTGGAGGGAGGAAACAGCTCCAAGAGTTTGGAAACAGCTCCAAGAGGGAGGAATGGAGCAAATACCTGGGAATTTAACAGCCTCCTATAACACCAAAAATATCTGGTACACTTATATTCAGGTGAGAATTTTTCCATCAAAGACAGAGAATTTAAAGTTTCTGTTCAGAATCAAGAAGCCCATAGCATCCTGCTTTCCTTTGTTATTGATTTCAAACATATTCCTAGCTGGCCAGAAGAGACAGTGAAAATAGCTGATTCTGCTTCAATTGAGGGAGGAAATTTCTAAACACTGGTTCGAAAAGTTTACTTGAAGGACTGGATTTCTCTTCCTCCAACAGAGCTCGTCATGTACATTTGGCAACTTCCATGCCTTTGTGCCGAACAAAGTGAAGAACTGCGCAGAGCAGATTAAGAATAAAAAAACCTGCATCAACAGTGCTGTAGATTCTGTAAACTGCAGCGGCTTTCAAAAGGGTGTGAAATAACCTTCTCGGCAGCCACCGCTTTGTGTGTTATTTGTTCAGTGTTTCAAAACACGATCCTTTGTTGGCTCAGAGGTGGAAATTGCCGGGGTTATCACAGCCGAAGTATGGCAGAGCCTAAGGTGCCCTTACTGAATACTTGCTCCTTCTGTTTGAACCAGAGACACTCTCTCCCTGGCCAGCTGTTATCGGTCCCAATCTGCATGCTCAGTTCCAAAATTCCAAGAAGTAAACAGATACAGCTGAGATTGCAGAACCTGCCTGTCCTTCCCCAGCATCAATTACTTTTCCTACTTTCCCCCACCCCAGAGTTTTCTTAGGTGCTCCATCCTTTGACTCAAAGGAGGAATGCGCGTTTAAGAATGATTTCTAGAAAGTTTGTTTCCAAAGCTCAGGGATTCTGTGCAGCCCTGGCAGCACCACAAGAACTGAACAGCCTGTGATCTGATCTCACACCCTCTGAGGACAGGGGAAGTGTTCTCACTGACCCTATCAAGAAAAAGAAGGAAAAGCTTTCTGCTAGTGTGAGATGTTCTCCAATTCCCGTTTCCTAGGTCCTATCCAACCACTTTTCCTTGCTCTTTAGTGCAAAGAGTGTTCATCACTTTTTCTGTGCAATAAGATAAAGCTCTGGAAAATACAAGGCCACTTATAGTCTCACAAATAATGATTAAGCTGAAAAAAAATCCTCCTTGACCAGAACAAAAACACACTGAGCAGCTTTAAGCAGCAACTGCCGTATGCCAACTCCTCATGCCCCTAATAAATCTGCATTTGATCGTGCTAAGTCCTTAAGCACATTTTAGAAATGGGACAAAACCTCTTTTGGAATTTACTGACTTAGAAAAAATGAAAAGCAACATAATTCCATTTATTTTAACATCATTATGTTCTGAAAAAGATACCCTGACCATACCCTGTGATAGTGTTATTGTTATTTCTGTGATTACTGCTGCATCTTAGTGCTCAAGACTGCACAGTGCTGCTAGTCCATGGAGTCCTCTGCGGTGGAGTTAGACAGGAGACGAGAAGCATGTTAAGAGCTGAGTGAGGCACTAAAAGCAGTCACTGCTTTGCATGTTTTTCCCCCAGCAAGTCTCATCTCTTTACTGTCAGAAGCCTGGATGGGGCAGTGGTGCTGGACCACGATGCCTTTCTGCTTTCTGTTCATGTGTCTCTAAAGCATGATAAGGTGGAACCCCACGTATCCTGTCCCACCCTTTAGCATCACCAGAATGTTTTTGGACCTGGCTTCTAGCCCTGCACTAGGAAAAAACCCCAATAAACCAATCAGCCAAAAAAAAAAAAAACACAACCAACCTAAAACCCAACCAACCAATAAACCCAGACCCCTCCAGGGCTCAAAGTCCTGTTGGCCTGGGATCCTTGCTGCTGGCTCTGTTGCACCAGCTGAACCAAAAGTTAACTCAGACTTAAGGAGCTTGTCTGCTTTTAATATAGCCAATAGCAAATGTAGCCACTTCTTATTTCCCAGCTTCTCCTCTGCAACAGCCCTCAGGTAAGTTCCTTACCCACTTTTGCTTTAACCTCTTAAATTCTGAAGCTCAGTTGAGGCAGCTGTATTGGCCTAAGCAATTATCCTGGAGAAAGCAACGAACATCTCCCCTGGTTCCTCTCTGACGTGTGTGGGCTTTCACCACCAGGCACAGTGTCCTTTAAGTCCTATGGGAATTCCAGTTCTCACTGGTCCATTGGCTCCTTGGCTCTATGTCAAGCCCTTCATCTTCAAAGCACTCCACCCCCTTTTGATGCCAGCGTCTTTATCTGTAGTTCGTAGCACCCAGAACAAGCTAGGCAAATACATTTAAAGCCCAACATACGCTTTGTAGAATTGCCAAATTGGGGGGAAAAAAAATGCTCAGGAAATGGAGAAATCCATGGACGCTTAACAAATATTAAACTCCTGACAAAAGAGAAGGTGAATTCATCGTCTGCTGACCCAGGTCACCTTTGAAGAGACACAAGATTCTTTATCAACATGCCAATTCTCCCATTCTTTTAGAGAACAGGTTTGTGTTTCATTGCATTTTCTTTGCTTCTTTATCTCTTAATCTTTGAGTAAATTGCAAAGTATGAATTTGGCCATTGTAGAATCAAGTTCAAAGCTTCACAACTGACTTCCGACTTATTCATAACCAAGCTCTCAGTCTCTTGAAATTCATGTGGCTCCTTATTTCCTTTTTTCTATCTTATGATTCAGATTTTTGTAGTCCCTGTACTCTGACATCCTTCCAATCCACACAAATTTATCCACCAACACTCCCAATCATTTCAGTATTCTTCAGTGGGAGTAGAGTGACAAATTCTCACTATATGTGATAGACATTCTGGAAATATCTGTTAGCCACGTTATCAGCCTGCATCATACCTTGCTAATGATGCCAGTGATTTTTAGGGCTAAATAACCAGCTGGATCTGGTCAAAACAGGGAAAAGCAGAGTCTTTTTCTTAACTTCATAGGCTGACAGGAATGGGAGATGAGTGAACTACTCCCAAACAGCTATTTATAGTTTCTTTTCAGGAACCATGAAGATGGTGTGTCTTCACAGCGCTTGGTGATCATGCCACTTTCCCATTTCATAACACGTCTGTAAACCTTTGCCCACAGATTCCCAAGTATTTACAGGCCAAATCTTTTGACTGCCCACAGAGCTCAAACATGCTGTAAAGGCCCTGTTTACTCTGGGAGCAGCACAAACCATGTTGCAAAAGTCTCTCTAATATAAATCAAACTGCAAACAGTGTCACTGTGGCGCCTTTAGGAACCTCCTCTCCCACAGCACGCGATAGTTTCAGACACGCTCACCCTCACAAGGCAGCACCCACGCAGAAGTCGAGAGAGGAGATGGCACCTGGGTCTTCTCATAGGATGTACCGGGGCTGAGGTGTTGTCTGCTTAGGTGGAGATCACTCCTGACTCACAGGACTTACTCATGGAGTAAAATGGTGTTCAGTGAGGCTGGAAACAGGAACAATTGGGTTGTTCTTTTACGGAAGTTTTTAAACCCTATTGCTATTAAAATGTTTTTCTTTCTAAAAATGTGTAGCATTTATCTAATGTGTAATTATACAACACAGTGAACAGCTACTTTTTGAATACCTTTAAATACTCATTTCCCATTCTTGATTTTCATCCAAATTTCCTTTGAGCATTACTTTGGCTAAAGTTCAATCATATAATTTTCTGTGTAAATTTATGTCACAGAAAATAAACAAAAACAAAAAAAAAATATTTGAGCAAGTGAATCATTCCCTCTGCAAACCCATTTTGAGCACACACACCCCCCAGCACACACAGCTATCATCTAACATCATTTTAAAACAAGTATTCACACCGTCCTGATATAGGAACCAAAACACTGGTGAGACAAGTGTCCCAGGCTGTGCTGACGGGTGCTGGCCTCACCAAGCAGCTCTCTTCCAGAACTCACAGCTTAGCCGAGAGCAAATGAAAGAATCAAAGGTGCAGGATGAATGCAAAACAAACGGTACAGCCGATCTGTGTGAGCTTAGTCAAAGGACCGATGTAAATTCAGACCTTCCTAGTGCAGTCATGTGTCTGCTCAGGGAGAAGATGAGGCAGACCTTTGCAGACAAGAGCAGTGCAGAAAACAATGGGGAGGAAACCAATAGTTCCAGAGATCAGGCTACTGGTGTGGAGAGAAGAGCAATGGAAAGCAGCAGGTGTGTACCGGTGAGTGTGTGAGTGTCTGGAGCAATTCACCGTGCATCCTCTCACACTATGTTTATAGATACTTCTTCAGTTTGTGTCCAGTTAGGATGAAATTAGCTGGATCTAGTGATTTAGTTTAAAAAAGACCCAGTTAAACAGCTCTTTCTCTTGTCAGGTTGTCCTGCCCTAACCAGACATGCAGAACACAGAAACGTGAGCTGCTTTCCCACATACAGGTACAGAAACAATACAAAAGGTACTTTACCTCTGCTCGTGCCTCCATGAGGAAGTTATTTCAAGGGTCCTTTGTTTCTGGTGTGCCAGCAGCTGTGCAACTGTAAAGAAAAACAGCAGCAGGGTTAATTAGAAAGGAAGGTACAAGCTGTAGACTCCAAAGACTCAAGTTAAACATTTACTGCAGTTCGTTCTTGTGAGCAAACTCAGAGGGTCTGCTCTGCAAACCGCTGGTGTCTTGAGCAAGCGGGGCCAGCCAGCCTGCTGTCTGCCCAGCTCCTGCCCTCGCTGCAGCTCAGGCACACGCCGCAGAAAGCTGAAGTCACCTGTGCACACCTAGGCTAGGATTTCAAAACCAAGGAGTGGGAAATCGTCCCGTGTAAGAAAAGCCCTTCACAATTCAAATGGTAACTCAAATATTTATACATGGGATTAGGTTTGGAATTACTCGCTGATAGACAACTGTAAAATAAACAGGTTCAAGTTTATACTTACTCTTTATTCTATTTATTCAGGTTTTTTTCTACAGAAAGTCTTTTGTTTCTCTATTACCATGAGGCTACAGTTAGGATTTCCAGTCCACACAAGAAGTGCAGTCTCCTTTCTATCAGAGTCACGGAGCAGGCAGCACTACGTGTCAGCTCCTGCTAGGCAAATGCCTGGGAAAAGGTGACACTGGGGTGGAGTGCAGCCTTTGTCCCTGCCCAGGAGCTCTGCTGCTTCAGGACCTTTCGGAAAGCGCACAAGTTACTGCTCTTCCCTGTTCACAACATTACATTCCGCCTGTTCCTTTAGGCATTTGAAGATGGATTTTGCCACTTGAAGATGGATTTAGGCCATCTGAATGTCTAGGTATGGTTCTGCACCATGCAAGGTCAGGAGCAGACCACAATGCAACCCCCACACAGAGACCCTTTCCATTTCTGAACCCTACACATGAAATGAACCCGTTCCAAAACCAAACCAACAGCAAACCCTAAGGACTACGCAGAGAATTGAGTCAGCGCAAGGTGGTGTGAGGTTTCTCTGCCTCACAGAGCCACCATCAGCAGGGTCAGTTATGCTAACCCACACTCATCTTGGTTTCGCTGAGCCAATCTCACCCAGTCTTGTGTTTGGACACAAGAAGACAGGCACATTTCTTCTAATGCCAGCTCTGCTCTCCAGAGCTCCAGCAGCTGAGGTACCAGGCGGTGCTGCCAGAGACGGGTGCAATTCCTTGCTCAACTGCTAAGCAGTTAAGCAATGTAGGGCAAGGTGTCCTTTGTCTGGTCTATTTAGACTATGGGCTCTCTGAGGTAAGACCAGTCTCTGTCTGGGTATTTGTACAGCACCGAATACTATGGAAATGCAGCCGCAGTTTGGTAGTTCTGTAATACAAATTAATAACAATAACTAGACTTGACTGCTTGACAAAAAGCAAATAGTTTGGAAAAAGCTGTCTTAAATCTTTCTATCCCACTTCCCCAGACCAAAAAAAATCTACAAATGTTATTTCTTTTGGCAGCTGAAACCTAATCCTACCTTGGTTAGCATAACAGAGAGAACAGGAAGCACTGTGAAGGAATTTTTCATTCCCTGGGACGCCTTTGATCCCCCTCCCCTCCCTTTTCCTATCAGGTAATTTTCAAATCTTGATGTTTCCAGTTAGTCTACGTATCTTCTTGTTTTGTCTACTTTGGTCAAGCCTTATTTAACTTCCATTTAATGGATGAAAAACTGGTCTGCATTTAGACTTTGCTGTTGTGTAAGCTGGAACCTGAGATCTTCAGAATCCCAAAAGGGAATACAGCTGAAATTCACAGCCCTTGCTGGTGGAAAACCAGTCACTGCTTTGCTTTAACACAGACAAGGTGCATTCATATATTACATAAATGCTAAACAAATAATTTAATGATTTTCTCTTGCAGCCTCCACTTTTTGTCACTTGAGGTTAGTGTCTCAGTTCAACTTCCCAACATACGGAGGAAATCTTTTCACCATTATACATCTCAATTTATGCTCATCTAAAATGTGCAAAGCTCAGAACAAATTAATGCCTGTTTAATATTTGGGGTTCTGAATGAATGTGTTGACCTTTATTTTGGTCCCACAAGAGGGAATGCAAGGAATGCAAGAGTGCATCTCATGTGGGCAGGCTTTTGACAAGAAAACAATAATTAAAATACACATGAACCTCAGAGGGCTTAATTACCACACACTGCTGAGTGCAGCCTTGTGCTTGTAGTGAAGATGAGTCTGTAGCACTACAAAGCAGGAGGTGACAACGCACGTGAGACAAAAAGGAAAACAGGGTCATCTCAGAGTAGAGGACACAAGATTCCCGTTGCCTGCAGATGCATGCACACCACTTGGCACTGAAGCAGCTGCATACATCTTGTCTCTTTTGCCTCAGCTCTTCTTGCTTTGAACCAATCACTGTTTCTCTGCCTGATGACTGCAGCACGCTGCATTTCTTTTGATCTTGATCCATTCAGATGGTCCTTCTTTTTCTATTTATTATCTTCTTTTGTCACTGATATCATCTATACCTTGAAGTTACCTGTCAAAAGATCCTCACAGTCTAGACCATAATATACCTGACATTCCTTACTCACCATTGTGCATGCTTCTGCTTTTCTGATGGAATGACTAACTGTAATTCTCCTCGGTAACAGTGAAGAAACACTGCTTGCACTGGCAAATTCTGCATGATGATCAGCAGTGGTTTTGTCACCGATTCCTTTATTTCAAAGCTGCCACTGGAACAGATACCAACTGGCTTACACAGTTATTACGACTGACTGCAGCACTGTTAAGCTTGACAGATGCCAACAGAACTGAAGTTAGAATCAACTCTTTTGTGACTGTCTTTTACCCACACCCCCCTGCCCCCCCTCTCTTTTTGATGGTCAATGTTTCTCCTTCTTTCTCTTCTCTGAAGAAAGTTACAGTAAAAGCAAAACGCAAGGTATACAATCTTCCTCCTCCTGTGAAAATCCAGGAACACTTTTATTATTATTCTGTGTTATAATAACCTGCACATGGAGGTAGATTCTAGGCCATTATTGACTCCCTGGTCCTGAAACAAGGCCATTGCTCAGAGCTCCATTTACAGAATGTATATACCACTGTTCTGCTCTCTTGCTTCCAGCTATTTATAACTCCCCAGTGCCTTGGAGCAAACAGCTGGGGAACGAGTTAGGGACTCAATGGCACTCTTAGGACTCAATAGCACTCTGCTTTTCTTTCCCATTTTTTCCCTTTTAAAATTGAATTCTTTTCAGCGTTAGAGAATAAGACAGGCAAGCAAAGTGTGCACAGAGTGAGACAGTACAAAGGCAGTCGATGCCACCACTGATGGCTCTTGTTTGTCACTGCCTGCAAGAACAGATGCTGTGGAGATGCATGGCCTAAATAGGAGCTTGTGCCTCCAGGACCAATGTGCACTGACTATGCACCAACCTTTAAGTGTGTGTAATGGGCTGTGCCTGGCAATGACCCACCTTTTTTTCCAGCCCTTCGGGGGTGGCGGTTGCTAAAGGGACTTAGATGGGCTGGAAATGCTCTTAGTTTTATGTGGGTGACTCTGCCTCGGCAACCTGTGCGAGAGCCAAGGACGCATCGAGTTCATTCCTACTTATCTAACAGAGGTCGGAAGAAGAAATTATAGACTGCGACTTTCACTGTTGCAGGATGTAACAAGAGAAGGGTGGACTTACCTTGCTGCAAGCAGAGGAAATTAAATGGAGATGTGTGCCTTTTTTATTTTTTTTCATATTAAAATGTTCATTTGCAACTATCTTTGAAATATTTTCTCCCATTCTCACGGCCCCCTCCCTGGGGTTTCAAGGCTGTGAGAGAAAGGGGGGAGATCAGAAAAAATATGTTGCCGTTTTTTATTATTTTTAAGTGAAGTTCTAAGTCTGGAAAACAGAATCACTTGCTTTGTTTGCTTTGCAGCGTTTCGAGGATAAAACCACAGACCCTTCTGATGCACTGTACCACTGTCCTGCAGGTCTTCGTGTTTCACGGGAGCTTACACATACCTGTCTGTGTTTCTGGGCCAGTATTCCTCTCCCCTCAACTGGCAGGTCTCTGAACTGGAAATCTGAGTGCTCTTGAAGGGGCAGCACCAGAACCTGCTGTGATGAGACCCCTGGCAGACAAACAAAAAAAAATACAGTAACTAGAACAGCAGAAAGAGAAATGTGATTGTTCTCAGTGAATGCCTTCTGAAAGGGACCTGGATCCCTTCAGGCTGAGCAAGCCCTGGAACAGCGGGGCTTTACCAGTCAGTAAAGCTTTTCCATGTGGTGCCCCCCGGAATGCCTCCGACTTCACGGACACCTCTCCGCCAGGATATCGGTT
>NW_010422432.1:9437-20103 GCF_000710305.1 Buceros rhinoceros silvestris
TCACGGACCCCTCTCTGCCAGGAATTCGGTTATTTCACGTTTTACATCTGTTGTTCTCTACCTGGGCCACACACCACTTTTCTCATGGGACGGCCTGCTTGTTTGAGAGATAAAAATGTTAGAGTAGGTGACGGCCTCACCCTGGCAGGTGCCAGGTGGGGGATGCCAGGCCATGGTGCTGAGATTTCAGACACTGGTGTGAGGATGCTGACTCTCTTCAGAAACCACTTTGCTTCTGTAACCAGAGATGGTTGCCATCATGGGCAGCTCCGACATCCTAATGCAAAGCAAATCCCTACTCAGTTCTAGTAGACATTTTTACGTTTTTTGGAAGGCAAGGAGTGAAGAGCCACAATGCAAACAACACACCATATGAGACAGAGGTTCTTCCAGGGGCTGAACCTGTGCAGGGATTACTGACAACCCAGAAAAGAGTCAGCTCATCATTCCTGTAACACTAGAGAACATGGTGGTTTGACCACTTCCCTTCATCCTTGCCCCTCCTTCCCAGCAGGATTTGAGAGAGCACAACTGACAGAAAGAAGAATTTGAGAAGGTCACTGGGGAAAAAAAAAAAAAAATTGACACGACTGTGCAGACAATAAGACTTAATGATTTTTATTTGCAATTTCATCTTTGCTTTCTTACAGAAACAGTCTGTTTTGGGGTGATAGTACTTCATTAAAAAAAAAAATTAGTGGAACGGAACTGGAATGACAGACTGTGCTTCATTGTCAGATCCTTTTCTGCAACTCTTCTAGTAGGCTTAATGAGTTGTAGGCATGTTTTTTCTTGCCTGTGTGCCTTCCTGGCTTTCAAAGTGCCAGGATAGGAATTGTTATTTTGAAATGCAACGCAATAAAATTTTATTAGACAGAACAGGCTGGTTCTGTCCTGGTATGGACCAATTGAAGTGCAGGATAGAGGAAGCGACATGCCAAGCACAATAAGGAGTGAAGCCCTGGAATGTGACACTGGTATTTGTCTCCGATTGATTCTTCACCTTGGAGAAAAGATTTTACTCTGCAGGAAACTCTTTTCTCTTTTTCATTGACAACTGGGAAATAATAGAGTTGTTTATCAAACAGTTGCTGTAAACGACAAAAATAGCTCTGAAGCCCCTCGGCAGCCCTAGGAAAGACCTGTCTCCTAATGCTGCCGGCTCCTCCGCCAAGCCAGGGCTGTTCTCTGTGGCGTAGCTTCTGGTGCTTTGGTTAAGCTCGATTCAAATGTTCCGAGAGATGTGGCCTCTACCATTTCTCTTTGCAGACTGTCGTAGCCTGAGAAACAGCAGTTTCAGAAAGCTGTCCCTGCTGTCTAGGGCGTTACTCTCCTTGACTTCACCCCATGAGTTACAGCGGTGTTTCACACACCCCACTATCCCTTTCCAGTGCTGGTGTCACACTCGGTGAAACAAAGCGTGCAAACTAAGCTAATAATACTGCTTTACTTTCATGACTCGGTGTCTGCAGCTCAAAATCATTATTGCTGATCACTTCTGAATGCTGTCCAATCTGATATTATTTTCATATAATATTACCAAGAACTAAATACTCTCGTCTCGTTACAAACAGTTGTTGAGACACTTCCTCTTTCTCTTGCCTGCATTCCTGTAGCTTGTTTTTCTAATTCCTTGGCATGTACAGTGGATGGAAAATGCTATATATTAGTAAATTCCTTTTCTGTACAGAGTAATGTTAGACTGAAATATCAGGCCTGAAGCCTGGGGTCGGTTCCAGGTTTCACATGACTGGGGCCAACTGCGGTGTCCACCTACACATAAAAATGCAAATTGTATTTACCTGCTTCAAAGAGGTAACATTTAGTAGCTAAATTCATTTTTATAAGTATTCATGAATGCTGTTGACACAATACATCATGATAATCAGATTTTCAGCTCTGTACTGTAACACGATCTTGTAAAGTCGCTGTTATCTAAAGGGTTTATTTTTTTCCAACAAGGATGTAGCGCAGCCCAGTAGCTTTCCTCTGCCTGGCAGGTGGCCGGGGGACAGCACAGCGCTGAGGCAGCCCTCCCACCTCTTCACAAGCTGCTCTTCTGCAACAGTCCCCTCTTGGTGCCACTCTCTGCAGTGAATTCCTGGCTCTCTGTGCAAGAACTTCAGGCACAGAAAATTTCCAGGCCAGAAAATTCCAGTAGGTGAGAGCACACAGAGTTGTGTCGGCCAGGGAGACCTGACAAAGTGTTTCTACAGACCCAGCGTCACACCCACATGTTCCACGTAAAGGGTATATTGGGACTTTTTCAGACCTTTAAGCAGAGGGTACCAACCCCAAACCCTCTGTCGCTGCATGACTGCGCAAGACTTTCTTGCAGAGACTTGAAAAAGCTGTTTTCTAAATTTAACATCACTTTGGTCATTGTGTTTCTAATAAAAGTAATTAAAAACAACCCGAAACAAAATATTGTCTAAAAGAGCATATTTATAACATATCTTTTATAGAAACCACCACTTCAGTAGAAGTCATGGCTGGGAAACTAGAAAAGTCCTCATTTAAATTTTTCTTTGGAACTGAAAGTGTTTGACTTGACATCATAATCAAACCGTTTTTCTTATCAAAACAGAACGCACCCATAAGGTTGTAAAAGTCAGCAGCAAAAAATGAAATGTGGGTGGGGAAAACAGTTTTCTTGTGAACTGGAGGTTATTCAACTGTATTACAGGAATAAGCGTGACCCGAGTTTCCTCGCTGAGATTGAAATAGCTTCTGTGTGTCTTGAATGTGTGTTTCTGAGAGGTATGAGAGAGCTGAAGACTGTTGCCCAGGGATGTCGTTTTTGATTAAAGAGTGGGTTAGGCCAAAACCACAGATCCCAAAACCTCTTAAACTTTCCCAAAACGTAACTCCTAATCTGAATTTAACATCTGCCTCTGTAATGAGCCGAACTCCAGATTGACCTTCAACACCAGTGAACTCTGGAAAAGTTCCTTTTCCTGCTCAGAACTGGGTTTCCTCCCGCCAGATGTGCTATCCCAGAAAATCAAGAATTCGTCAGATTGATAAAACCACAAATAATACTTCTAGGTGTTCTATACACAGGCTAGTTAATGCCAAAATGTTACATTCAGCTGCCTCCAGATGATCCCTATTTAGTGAATCGACATGTGCGAGACCTCGTTCACCTGAAAGAATTAATAGCAGTGGAAACTATTTGAAGAATTGCAGGTGAGGCATTTCATTGTGCCCAGGGGTATTTGTGACCTGGTTTTAATAATGAAGACGGAGTTTTCACAAGGTCACCAACAACATTCAAATATGTCCCAAGAAATGCAGCTAGCAAATAGCTGGGATGCAAGAAAGAGACAACAGAACTGATATTGTTGTTTATAATACTTCACACTGTATAAATATCCTGAGGTGGGCACAGCGACCAACTCATTATCCGTGCATCAGGATCAAGCTTGACCAGCTCTGTTATTTGCTACTCTACCCTCAACCTGAGGGAACGGTACCGCATCCAGCCAGAGCCGAGGTGGTTCTGTAGGCAGCTCCAGGTGCAGGCAGTGCTGCCCGAGCGTTCAACGATCGCAACATACCTGCGTTAATAAGACACAGTCAGTAATCCACAGGTCAGAAACATGCTGCGATTTCCATCCCATAATTGCACAATAAGACACACCGGGCTGTGCATTTCTGGAGGATTATTACACTCAGCTGAAATCTGAAGTCACTCGGCCTTTGGCCTCCCACAAACACCCAAAGCTCTCAATAATCTCCAGGGCTCTGCTCCCTGTTGTGTCTTTCTCAGACAAATGGAAAACACATTTTCACTTCAAACTAATCCCCATTAAACATCACCAAAACCATGCAAACCCTTGATCTGATTCTAATAAAAAAAAGAACGTATTTAGAAGCAAATTAGTCTTGTAACTCGGGCTGTGTAATTCTGCTCTGTGCAAACCGCTGCTGGACAGCTGTGAGGAGCTGCTTTCTGAGCGCGTTCCTGGGCCTGATTGACAACAAGCACATTTCACTCAAACATAGCAACGAGCCACAACATCAATCCAAGCAGTCTGTGACCTGTTTAAGTCTTAACCTATGTTCCTGTGGGCTTCTCAGCCCTGTCAAATGACACAGCAGTTTGCTTTTCAGCAAAAGGCAGAGCATTTCTCTGTAAGCGAGCTGCTCCAGAGAAGGGAACTCCCCCTTCCTCCCCCACCCACTGCTGCCTTCTAATTAAGCACCTCAAATGCAAAGTGAATGATGTGATCAGGATAATGAGCAGAACTTTGCAAGTAAGAGTTTCAGGTGTGGGTCACTTGTTAGTGAAGACCCTGAGCTGCTTCTGCAGGATGACATCCAAAGCTCTTTCAGCTGAATACCGTTGCCCCTGCGCCACCTTCAACATCGCCTTGATACTGCCCTGGCAAATGAGACCTCATGGTCTGTCAAGTCTGCAGTCCAGCCACCAGCAACACCCACTGCTTCAGAAAGGTGAAGCACCGCTGTAGTGCACCTTGCCAATATGTTCTTGTTCCTCAGGGAAATACTTTTCTTCCTGGTGCCTGCAGTGATCAGTTCCTGCATTGAACATGTGCAGATCCGTGTCTCCAGCGTGCTCACATTTGGAACATGGTGTAAAGCTCATCTTTCTCGCCAAGCATTGTTTTGAACATCACTTGTGAGGGCTGGGTTTTCTTTTGGACTGGTCTTTTTTTGTTGTTGTTTTTGTGAGTTAAGGGCTTTGCATGGAAAATTGCTTTGTGAGATGGCTGTTGTGCTCCATTTGAGCTAATGTGTTGCTTGTTTTTAATCTCCATTCTGTACTCCAGTCTCAGTGCACTGGTTACATCCAGTGATCATTTAAGATGTGCAAATGTCTCAACAGTCTATTCCAAAGCCCGCTGAGGCTTTCTGTTTTCTTCAATAGACTTTGATTGGGCCGTAAGTATATAACCAGGAAATTTTAATTACTTTAACCTTTGTCCTACCTTTCTCCTTTCTTGCACTGACTGTTTTACTTGCTTTTGTTGTACAAATTCTTCAGATTAATATTCATGATTTTAACTTTTCTCTCTTGAGCTTTTACAGATTTTGGTTTGAGTTCTAACCACCTTAAATGGCTTAGAATCAGACTTGTTGTGTAAGTGAAACTGCTGCCAGGTCATGGACCCCAGGTCTTTGCAGAAAACAGTAAGGATGTAGAGGATCAGTCTCTCGTGGGTTGTGTTATGTTTTCCCTTGGTTTGTGACGCAATGCCTTTCCCCAGACACTGGCTCATGAGATGGACAGCCTGTCCCTGCCCTTACCCCAGCCTCCTGTCTCCGGTTTCAGCAGAACAAGGCTGTGGTTGAGGATGGTCTGTGCTCTCCTTACTGGGGAGGTGAGAGAACAGTACCCATCTCCTTTGACCTATGGAAGATGTTCTGGAGGCTGATGTGTTCTGCAATGTTACGGAGTCAGGGCTTCATCCGGCCCTTCCATTTCTATCACTTCTGCCTGTTCCTCTGCCCATTCCCTGTTGTTTCATTGGGCATTGATGACCAGAATGATGCTTCATGCGCCACGAGGGATTTCTGGTGCTCATGGAGCAGCAGTCAGAGGAAAAGGATGAAGGAATGCAGAGTTCAGTTTGACTCACCTGCACTCTCCCTCTGGGAGCGATGGCTGTTCCCCTGCTTGCAGTGGGACAGTGTTTTGTAATTTCTGTCCTGTACAGTGTACTTTTCCACCGATGCAAACACCAGGTTGCATTGTCCCATATATTTTAGCAAATCAGTGCCAGATATTTTACAGTGTCTTCATTCATCCTGTAAACAGGAAAATGGATTACAGCGAGTCATGTTACCTTCAGACTCTGCTTAACTTTCCCTAGAGCAAAGAAGAGTACTTTTATTCTTCCAGGCAATCCTTTCAGGAAAAAAAAATAAAGACATTTCCATCTTCAAAAAGTCTGTGAGGGTCAAAGTCTTTTATTTGCAGTGGATAAATTCAGATCATACTCAGTGTTATACCCTGCAGCTACTCAGAGGCCAGTTATTTGGTATTTAATGGCTTTTATTATGGTCTTAGTTGGATTGAACAGGAATAGTTAGCAAATAATAGTTAAAATTCAAACAGCCATTAAAGTCTGGTCCTGACAAGATGCAACTACTCTGTTACTAATGGACTTTGCCCCACAAGGACACATTTGTAAAAAAAAATGTTTGAAATATTTGGCCAGTCAACAGTGGAAAGAAGAAGAGAGCAAACTCTAAAGTTCTTCGGAAGCTGTGGTGGCAGTATCCTGTCTGCACACATCAGCAAGATCCACTGATCAAGAGAGGCAGCATTCTGCTTGGGAAGGTTTTCCATGAGTTGCCTTTATTTAAACAGATCTGTGCTCTCACGTCCCCACTGGCTTAGTGGAGAACACACAGAGGAAAACCTACTTGAAGACCAGAAATAACGTTTGGCCAGTGAATTAGCAAAATAAAGCCTCTCGTGGCTGCTGAGTTAAGCACTGCTCTGGTACAACTGCAATATTCTCTATTATCCATGCTAGGAAGAGAAATTGAGTGAGAAAGACTCAGGGACCTGCAAGTTTGAGTCCTGCAAGACAGTGTGTAGAGCCATATGTGAGGTGGCAAACACCATTCCCAGCAGCTGGGACAAGGCACTGTGCATTCGCTTAACTGTTTAACAAGATGTTTGTAAAGAAAGATGTGGCCCATGAGCCGAGGCCGCTCTTTCTGCCGTGGTCTGTACTGTGCTTGCCCATATTGTGCTCGTGTAAGTAATGAATGGCAATAAAAACATCTGGTGTGGCTTTATGCATTTTGTTTAAGCTCAGCTGAAGGAATACAGATAAAATCCAACCATGACAGACCACACTCAGGCTTTGTGTTTCTCCTCCCAAGATCACTTTTAACTTCCCCATGACGAAATGTATGTTAAGAAGAGAGAGAAACCTTCATTCTCACCTATAAAAGTTGCAGCTGTTTTCCTGTTTTTATAGAAAGCAGCAGGCAGATTTACTGTGAAAGAGTAAATACTCTGCAGCAAAGTGCTGTTCACCTTGAGGGATGATGTCAGAACCATAAATAACACTGCGGGAATACAGATGTGTCCTTAAAGGCCCATTAAGAGCGATGCGAAAAGGAAGTGAAAAATAGGAAAGTGTGCTCTGCACAGCATGCACAGGCTCAGCATCGCTTTCATTTGGGTTTGGTCTCAAGTACAGAGTGGATGGAAACACTAACAGCCTCAGGAAACATAATAATCATAATAAAAGTAGATCTCTGTGTTTTCAGAGACTGTTAAACAGGCACTGAGTGTGTGTGTGGTTTTGGGGACACAGAGGAAGAAGAGTAGTGGTCCCATTATGAGTGGTCTGTGTGGCCATGCTGTCCCGCCAGTGAGCGTTTCCATTCAAAGTGACTTAGACCATCAAGCACAACACTCAAAGACTGTTGGTGAAAGACATGTCATGTCTAATGTTTGTTTTCCTTTTTAACAAGGGAGCAAAAAATTTGTAGAATGAGATCTAAAGCGCTGCACTAGTACCTGCTATCACAGAGCGCACGAGGTGCAGTTTTTAAAACAGTAAGAGACCAGATGGATGGTAAGTCTGGAACAGAATAAGATCATTCCAATGAATTGTTGCCCCCTTTTTGTCTTCAAAAACTACTAACTTTTGGAAGAATTCAAAGGGCTTCTATTTACTGAAAGTCACTATAGAAAAGCAGCACAAATATTTAGAGACAAAAATCAAGGAAGTTAAGATGCAAAAGGAATTTCAGCAAACTAATGATACGGAACTCAATCGTAAATTATTGCAGAAATACCAGAAAAAAGACAAGGAACTAACATGGTTCCTTCTTCGGAAGCCAGTTGTGCGTTCTTACTCTTTCCAAAGAAGCATTTCAAAGGTTTCAATAGTTAGTTAAAGAACTAACAGTGCATCTTGGTTTCAATGCCAATCTCAAGTTTGATATTCCATTCCATCAAATAAAAAGAAATACACAGGGTAGCAAAAGAATTAGTATAGTTAAATAAAAGAAATAGACATGGTCGTTCAGTTAGAAGGAGTAATCCACAGTAGCACACAGTAAGACTTTCCTATCTGCCAATATCTCATCTGGTATATTCTAGGGCTGGATTCATCTTTTTCCACCATCCAAGAGGACGTCTTCCTCTTTTCCCTTTTTTTATGTGTTATATTCTGAATAAGTAGCAAAAATTCTCGCTGTTGCCATTTGTGCTTTGACACTATGTGTTACTAAATTTCCGTCTCACTGCCGTTAGTCAGTCCCTTGGGACCGCTTGCTTCTTCCCCTTTGGTATTTCTCTCCTCCAGCATCTACATTTTAATCCTGACTTTTTAACGCGCCCAAGGTCACCGATGAGAATTTTAAGATCAGGTTAGTTTGAAGAGTGATCCCACGGAGCTTCACGATTGGATTCCTGTCTCATGTCTTACCCTTTGAATGATAGATCCTCTCCTCCCACCTCCTACGGCAGCCTTGATCCTCTGCAGTTTAATGGATATCTTTGTAGGTGGCAGATCAGTAGATTTGCATCCCCTATCAAGAGAAGATCAGTAAACAGTTAACAGAGAACAGGTTAAGAGTAAACAGGTTAACAGGTTAACAGTTAACAAGAGCACTCAACCTTGGGAAAAGCTTTGCTGCCTCTCAGCCCCTTCTGCTGGACAATTCTCACTGAAGCTAGTGCCTGGCAGTACCACAAGCTGACAAAGCAAAGTATGCTGTGTGCCGCGTGTGCCTTAGGGAAGAAAAAAGGATCTTTTTTAACTGCTCCTGGGCACAGATTCTCTAACACAGAAGGAGGAGGTGCTCGCAAAACGAGACCTCTTTTTCCTTGGTCTATCCTACCACTGCTATGGCCCATGATGGCTGCTCTGCTTCCCATCTTCCTTCAGACCCAGCCTCCATCGCCCCTGGTGCTGGCAGCTCTGGCAAGATTTGGTTGCTTAGAGAAGTTCAAAAGGCAGAGCAGCAGGGAAGGGAGAGGGTGAAAGCTGCGCTCTGTTCCTAACAACCAGCAACGTAGTTAGAGGAGGTAAGTTCTCTGAACATGACTTCCAAATGGCATCATCGGCTCATTCTTGTGGTTTCAGCCTGAAAACGCTTGCCATTGCACTCTGAGCAGAACAGCTGTCCACCAAATGCTCCAAATGCCTCAAATTAGCTACCCAAGAGCACCCATCAGAAGGGAACTGCTCTGCTGGCACTCAGGAACATCAGGCTTTTATGACATGTCATTCTTTGCTCTGTCCTCATTCAACCTCGCATTGTTTCCCAGGCAGGGCATATCTTCTGAATTAGAGCGAGATTCGTTATTGGGAAAATATGGAGACTCAAGTAATTGTACTCACTTGTGTAACCTCTGCTTAAGTTGGATCGCACTCCTTTAACACCAACAGTGACATAGTTCTCCTCTAAGGCAATGGAAAGAGGCGAGTGTCAGGGCAGAAGGAAGAGCGATCTTCAGTGCTGATTTGGCATTTTTTGTTATATGGTTGATACAAACTTTTTAATGAAGGGAATAAAAGGAAAACTACATCCCAAAGTTTTCTGCAGCCAATATCTAGTATCTGATGACACCAGTGCAAAATCTGGCACCAGGTTTCCCATGATGAACGTGTTCAGGATTGGGTCTTTCTTTTCTTATTATGGTCCCATGGTACGTTTTGTGAGCCAAAATATCCAGTATCTGATGACACCAGTGCAAAATCTGGCACCAGGTTTCCCATGATGAACGTGTTCAGGATTGGGTCTTTCTTTTCTTATTATGGTCCCATGGTACGTTTTGTGAGCCAAAAAGATGATGAGGTCATCACAATCATACAGCAATCTGGGTGATCGGCTGATAGCACCAAGACACTGCTAATTTCCAGAGGCATGTTACCATGGAAACGTGTCCTTTGCATGGCTGGCAACATCTCACTCGGATGAGCAAACCAAAGGGGAATGGGTCTTTCTTTTCTTATTATGGTCCCATGGTACGTTTTGTGAGCCAAAAAGATGATGAGGTCATCACAATCATACAGCAATCTGGGTGATCGGCTGATAGCACCAAGACACTGCTAATTTCCAGAGGCATGTTACCATGGAAACGTGTCCTTTGCATGGCTGGCAACATCTCACTCGGATGAGCAAACCAAAGGGGAACACCTCCCTGTGTTGAGCTGTTGGCATCAGAAGAATTGTCAGGACCGAGTGCAAAGGCTTTGCGGAAAAATAGACCTCAGGACCTTCACTTTGGCTTGGAGTCAGTTCTTATGCTTTTGTTTGGATTAGTATCTACTGGCCTTTAAGGGTTTGGGGTTTTTTATTTTCTGCTAAACATAAATGGAAAAATGGCCTCTTCCGTTGGGAGAGGGAGCCAAATTCTCCACTGGTAAAAATAGTGTTTTGTTTATTTAAATCTCATATTTTTCAAAACAACAGAATGAGCTTATACTTGTAATTCACCCATGCTCGTTATAGAAAGTGCTCTAGAAAAGCTGGAAACTTGTTTGGTGCTATTATCTTTTAGTCTGCTTCTTCCAGCAGGCATCCCACAAGCCTGCAAGTCCTTGCTCGTCTCTCACCTTCTGACTTACCCCAGTGTAGTTCCTGCTGCAGCACTGGGCTCATCAGGGAGTTCTGCTCCTGCAGAACAATTCCTCTTTCTCAAGGCAAACCACCCCTCCAC